>NW_028190572.1:39427-79306 GCF_048542155.1 Nylanderia fulva
TTACAACCCAATTCTAATATTTTCGACGAGGGACACCGTGGGGTACCTCGTACCGACGACACGTCAATAATTTCATCCAGAAGGAGACAGAATAATGTTAACTCTTTATAAACTATTTAACCAATTTCTTTTAACGGACTCTGAACCAGGAGTCAATAACTTGTTAATTCCAGTTCCAGCTAATCTGAACCGAGTCAGGACCAGTAGATTTTGTATCAACCTAAAGGATTTATAAATGAATAAACAATTTTTTATACTGGCTAAATCTTCAGTTCTCGACCCGACTCGCAGAATTCCTTCTCCATCTGACTTCTAAACGAAATCTCAAGCTCGGATCCCAGGGTATAGCCGCCTAGCAGGTTGCCCTAACAAAAAGTAGGGAGAGCGCTCTCGACCGGTTTACCGAGGTAGACGCGAGAGAAAGACCGAATTGTGCATAAGGTCATTTTACAGTAGGTGAATTGCCGGACCCGTCGTAACACCGTATTCTGTCCGAAGTCGGCAAACTGGTGAAGGCGTTGGACCGTTGCAGGCAGTTTAGGTCTGCAGCGGTATGCTGGTCGCGTGGAGGCAAGGTGGGGTCGGGGGGGCCGGCGGTTCTCCCCAAGTTCCACAGGGGCCCCGGGGTGGCGCATTCTAGGGTGCTCTCGTTGGTTCGGAGGCGGAGACCCCCGAAAGGCATCAGTCAGTAAGGGCAGGGAACCAGTGACGAGGGTGTGGAGTTTTCCCCTCGCCAAGAGATATATGCTGGCTCCCGGAGTACCGCGGGCCCGCGGGGGGTGATGCGGTCACGTTCGGGTCGCCCCTCGGTAAGTGGAGATGCGCCGGCCAGCGGAGCCTCATGAAGCATGGGATATTTGAAAGGAAGGAATGATCAGCGAAAAAAACAAGAGAAAAACAACCACAAAACGGGGGGTCCTCTCGACAACTATGTCGAGAGAAAGAAGAGGTGGAAAGAGGATCGAGCTTGTTGGAAAGGGCGGAAGAAGGACGCGCTCCAAATTGACGGTTACATGGGGAGGACAAGACGGGATTACGAGTTTTTTTGGGAGAGGGTGAACACCTTAATCAAGACTTCATCAAGAGTTTGAAAAAAAGGTTGGCAAAGAGGCTCTAAGTAGCCTTACAGAGAAATAGGAAGAGAAATGTCGAACAGAAACGAACTCGCAGAATGACAGTACATATATGCTATACTAGAGGATTGGAAAGGACCGCCCTCACCTTATAGAGGAAACGACCCCTGATTCGAATTCCGCAGCGGATTCTATAATACAAAACGATAACGACAGTAAGTCTTATTGTTATCGGACGCTGAAGGGACGCGCAAACAGGAAATTGGGGATCCAATCTCTTTTAACAAGGTGTACTCAGATCAGGTGTGTAGTGACTGAGGCATCTCGGTAGACATCTGCATCCGCCAGTTATGATGGATTTTTCGAACCGCCCTACTCGGTAAACGTAGAAAAGGACGTTGAAATCAAGAGCTCAAAAGAGAGAATCATACCGCCACAGATTCGACGAAAATCCCGCGCGAGCAAGACAAAGTGCATAGTGCGGATGAGACAAAAGTACCTTCTGCAAGGAATACCCAGGTCCCCCGGCTATCATTCTAAGGTGGGACCAGTCTCAGTCCAGTTGCAGCAACAAAATGATTCAGAATCCGAGTCAGTCATGCTTCGAAGTTAGAACACAAAAAATGAGCATAGGAGACACCCTGCTAAGAGAAAGCCACGTAAAGACGGCCTGACGAACCCACAATTGATCAGTTGTTCGCCGCTCCCATACGGCTGAGGAACTTTAATATTTATGGACTGTGGGTGAGGCCAGCATTGCAGCGTTTGAATGGCTCGAGGACAATTGACACCATCGCGTAAAGAGCAGTTAACAGGGCGCGCTTAGTGGTCAGATTCGTACAAGAGTAGACATTATTAAAGAAACGGTTGAGGTTTACTTGCAGAGAAGTTGGAGGACACTGGTGATCCAGTTTACATACGAAGGCGCCTGCGGAGTACTAGCAGAGCGGTTACGCGTCAAGAAGGAATCTGCTAAAGGAAAGAGATATAGAAGATCTAAAGGAAGGTACAGGACCTCAACAAACGCTCTAACGTTTGGACACCCAGGCGTGCGGATTAATAAAGCACCTCTCCACTGGATGCGGTAGAGAAAAGACTTCGAGATTCAATACTCGAACCAGGAAAGAGGAGGAAACAAAGACTAAAACTGATTGCCGAAGAAGAGATTCATGTGCAAAGTTAGCGAGAGAAGTAGGAGGCACTATGCAAGACCGTAAATATTCAAGAAGGACGGACTCTACAATGGACATTGTAATGAGGACCACCGCTCCAGGGTATTTCACATAACACCATTCCGGCGGTAGAAAAGAGTGGTCTACGTTCAAGACAAGAACCGACCACAAGTGGAGATTGCAGAATTGGCTAGGCAGATGTTGAGCTTAAAGCTGACAAGAAGGGAACTCGAAAGCGTTCCAGGAACGATTCAAGCAGCGTCCCGACAAACCGAGTCCATCCCGGGGAAACCTCGTGTGCTCGGTAACGTACAGATCGCCCCGCCCTTCACTAAAGGAGTTCCCACCTCTTCTACACCTGCCCAACAATGGATCGTGAGAGGATAGATGGGGATAGCGGTTACCTACTAAAAAGCAGAAGAAGAGACAACGGAAGCTGCTAGTCAGGCTGTTGAACCTTCCCCCCAATAAAGAGAACCAATTCGAGAGAAGAGAGAAAGAACGGAGAAAACAACAAGCAAGCAACAGGAATAATCTGCCTAGACCAAGAGTCCGGAACAATAAGAAGACGTCGACCACTCGGACAGATGCAGTTGCAGTAAAGGGACTCACGGACGAATTTCTAATATGCGGGCTGGCGACTACGGACAAACTGAGAGAAAAGATAGCTCTTCCCAGACGGGGGTAGGCAAGACCTCGATTGAGACATTCAGCCAATGGACGGTATGATAGTGAGTGTCCCAGGCCTGATAAGGCAGCCAAGGCGGAAGCCCATGAGGGAAAAAGCTGCAGCGCCTTAGGAGAAACAGCTCGGAGATCCCGTCCAGTCATAAAAGGAGATGGGCGGCTCATTGGTTTGGAGGACGCCGTTGTCCCGGAGACATCGCGGACGTGGATAAGCGCGGAGGGAGGTGCAAAATCGGGAGAAGCTGAAGGTGGGCACCATCGACCTATGTCTAAGGGTCTGTTTTACCCGCATGGGCACAATGACGTGGGAGCCGCGATCAAGGCCTCCCAACTAGGGCAAAATTAAAATAGGCTGGACAGTCGCGAGAATGAGATTCTTAAGTCCGGCCTACAATGCTTCCGCGCTGGGGGCACGGGATACCTGAAAGCAAAATGGAAGGCTCCCAGGGACGTGAGCCAAAATTGTTATAGATGCGGGGAAGGAAGGAAACAGGGGCACTCGGCGCTGACTTGACACCAATTCCGCGGCATGCTTGTTATGCAAAGAGCAGGGAAGGATATGATCTAAATCATCGTGTTCGGCACGGCACAGTGTTAGCGGATTTTAGGACACCTGGAGGGAACGGTCGGAGGCCCGAAAAAAAATGGAGACAGGAAATGCTTAGGGGGGGAACAAAAATTGTTCATGCAACCTGGGCAATTGATGGCAAGCACAACATCTGCTTGAAACGTATATGCTGGAACTCCGCGCCACACATTGCGCAGTTTCGGAACCGAGGCGCGTACCGGAACCCAATATTGGGTTTAAAGCATTAACGAACGCGCTTGCTATCCGCTGGAATCCTGCGAGGCGCTGTGCAGACTGCCGGCTGATCTTACAGAGCGAGGATTTTGTGGTGGCACGAGGGCGAGGGTATAGCGTCATCTCATTTGCTATATCTATGCCAAGTAATCATTCGGGGTAGTTCCAAACCTTCTCGACGAAGTGGCGTGGTATCACAAACCTGCCAGGCAAAACCATGATTTGTGGAAACTTTAATGCAAAGTACGTCTATGGGCGGATCACAGCGAACCGATCCAAGCGGAGAGGCATGGCGCGGAATGGCCGCAGAGTATGGCCGTGTCTGGCAATACTGGAACGCCCCCCCCACATGCCTAAGGACCACAGGAATTCCATAATCGATCTGTATGGGTTCCGGAAAGACATCGCAGCACAATGCGGTTGGAAGGTATGTCAGAAATAGAAATCGCTATCAGACCAGATACATTTCATGTAATTGGACGAACACCAGCCCAAATAAAAACAAACCGGCAAAGAAGAAGAGAGTAAGTACCCAAGGTGGAATGGAAGAAACGGGATGAAGGACCTTTCCCGGCTTCCCTAATATGGAACTCCGAGACGGACCCAACAACAGAGAATATAACGGCATCAGATACGCGAGATGGCTTAAACGAACGATGCCCAATAAGCATGCGACGAGGGCCGTGCCACAACAGGAGTAGGCCAACGACCACAAGAGCACAGGTTACTGGTGGAAATGCAGAAATCGTGATTATGAGGAAGGATCCATACAAGCGAAGCCGCGAAATGGACCATCCAATAAGAAGAAAGGAGACGACCAGGAGGGAGACGATGGAAAGCTAAGACAGAGTACACGTAGCGAGAAGACTACTAAGAAGCGGAATCCAACAAGGCCAAGGTCCTCGGCGTGGAAAGAGTTGAATCCAAACAATCGACGATGACCTGGGCCGACTTTAAAGATTGTGATAAACCGCTGAGATGTGCAGCTCAAGCCTCACCAGAACCATGGATGAAGAAGCCGAGAACTATTATTGGACTCGCTTTCCCACAAGGAGGATCAGACGATATGGATCTCCTGGCAGGAATGGCATGGGGAGGGGACGGTTTGTGTTTTCGCAGTAATTTTGTTTGGTCTGTTCACCTTTGTAAATTTTACTTGTAAATGGTATTTTCTACCATTTTATTAAACGCTTCGTATTTCTTTAATATATCACGGCCTATTCCCATCGGTTTACGAATAATCTTTCGACCGGAAGAATTCTCTATTAATACTTGGTCATAGTTCGATCGATTTTGATTCTGCACGCAATAGTTGTTTACTGTCTCCGAACGCGCCTCGTATTTACATTTACGAATTGGGATTTACATGTATTTTTGCGTTGTTTAATCTCGCGAGTGTTCGCGCGTGATTACCGAACACTCGCGCCGGTTGTCTAATTAGCGTTGTCTAGTATGATTTTTCCGATTGTAAACTACGGTACTATCGGACACATCTTGTTTATTCGAGTCGGTATCGTTAGTTGTGGTCTAGGTATTAATATTCTTTGTTACGCATCAAGTGTATTTGTTTAATTTCCTCTTAGGATTCGTTTTGCCGAGTCGGTTTCTGTTTCGATCGCGTCGATTGTTTTTTTCATTTCATCCTAGGCTTCGTTTCAGATTCAGTTTCTGTTTGAACGCGTCTATGGTATTTTTCGTTTGTGAATTTGTTTTTAAACCCGTTGTTTTCACGTTATGCGCTGTTCGACTGCTCCTTTTTTAGGTTTTATCGCGTTTTTAGTATCTTCCGATCCGCTAAACCCCCCCCCGGGGTTTGCGATTCGCGTATTTTTTACTCGCTGATTATCGCGGTATTCTTAATCGTCCTCAGCTTTCGTCTTGTTTTTTTTTAACGAGTTTTTGTTCCGACTTTCTTCGAGGTTTGGCGTGCCACGGAAGTGCTTTTGCTTATTGGACTTTACATCTTTTCGGATGTTTATTTGTATTCCAATTTGTATTTGCGCGTCACTTTGGGTTTGATATGTTCCCTTAGTTGGGTTCCTTTCGCTCACGGTACTTTTCTTGTTTTTTGTTCGGCGTATAATTCGCGTTTATCGTGAAATCTCTTTTAACAGGAATGTAAAATATTGCTACCGTTTTTACGTTTGTCATCCCTAACTTCTTTCGCAGGGTAGTCTCCTTTCAAAAATGCTCTGAGACATCTAGTATTTCGACATTCGTTCATCGGTGGTTCTTAACATTTTGCTCTACTGGTAAGTCTAAGCGTAATCGGAACATCCTGAGATTTTTATTGGGTTTATTATTGCCTGTGTATAACCTTTCGGCATTTCGCCTGTGCGTATCGCCCGAATAACATTTTAATAAATTCGGTTCGCGTTCTTCTATGCTATCGAGACATCGTGTATTTCATACCATGCCGATGCTTAAGCTCGGCATTGCATTTGACCGAAAAAAAGGATAACTGATCCTCCGCGTCTATGCATTTCATATCTCGCGATTATTAATAGAATTTCTTTAAAAAAAAGCATTGGATTATGTCATCGGTTTTTCCCAGTGAATTTCTTTTAATTGGCAAATGGGCTTTTAGCCATCCACCTCGGGGTAGTAATCTAATCTTGTGGACGTTTAATGGTTTTCATTCTGTCTTGCCGCTGGCGTTTTTCAGACTAATCGTCTAAATTTCCCGCGTTTTTTCTTTTTTTCGATCGGGGTTTTCCCCGTTTGGCGGTATGGATGATATTTCTCGCTTCTCGGGATTCCGAAGTTTCTTTATTTTCGTTGTTTTTTTAAGTTCGGTATTGATGGAGAAATTTGATCAAAATTGTTCTAGTTTTAAATTTTAGACGCTGCCTCGCGCTTTGTTGGTCGCGGTTGTTTCGGATTTTTATTCCGTGTTGCACGTATCGGCGTTTAAATCGTTATCGGGATGTGCTTTTTCCGACTTGGGCTCCCTTTTGTGCCGTTATTCATTGATCCGTTTGTCGTAGAGTACTGGGTTTTTTTTTATAGCCTTTGGGATCTTTTTCCTCCGTTTTTCGGGTATGCTTTTTTCACCGTAAGGCTTATTTTAATTTTGCACCGCACCCGCTACTTATTTTCGCTTTTGTCGTTAAAATTTTCAGGTTTGAGTTACTTGATTTATCAACTACGGGTCAAAAAGTTTTTTTCATGGGGTTTTTAATTTTTTTCGTTTTTTGTTTGGTCGACATTTGCGAATTTTTATTTTTTTTTAATTGGTCGCCGGAGGGCATTTTTTGCTTCCGAAGACTAAAGCTTTTTTTGAAGTCACTTTTTTTTTTATGGCGTTTTTCAGATTTTTTTTTTTTTTATGCCTTTTCGGCCGTTTCACGGGTTTGAACGGCCTTTTTTTGCTGCTTAGGTGTGCGGTTCTTTCTAATTTACTGTTCGAACGAAACGACAGTTTTACGGCGCTTTGTATTTGTTTAACCCAAAACGGTTGCGTTTTTTTAAAATTTTTGAGTTTTGAAAGAACCGGTAGGTTCGCCAAAAATTTTGGGCGAGTCACGGCCCCCTGGGGTTGTCAAACTAACGGCTATATTTTAGGGCTACGGTGACTTTCGCCCAACGAGACACCACTCGCTTGAAGGCCGTACGCAAACTAAAACCCCTTTTTTTCTGTGCCGAACAAACCCCACACGCCCGTTTTTTAATGGAAAAGTTTACGCATGCCCAAAGGGTTTCCCAGCCAGCAGGCCGCAGTCTTTCGCCTTTTATCCGGGGGGCCCCTCTTTTTACCTAAAAAAATAAGCACAGGGGAGGTATTGATGGAATCAGGTAGCTGTTTTCCTGGTATATCTCCCCCCGTTGCTCCTTTGTCCTATGATCCTCCGTCCCGGTTAATGCTCTCTTTTTTTCAGTCGCCCCACGATGTTATGGATCGCTGGACCCTGTGGATGAAACCTTTGAAGGGGGTTGCTGACAGGTAGTATCCAAAAAATACAGCATTGTGTGAAAACTTCATGCTTTGTTATATAACATTATCCCTTATATCTGGATATATATAATTTCATTATCAAATTACGGCGTTGTCACGTGTTATTCGATTTGCTCCGTTACGCGCCGTTGGACTCGTCCCATTTATTTTGTCCGAATCCGGGGATATGCCCCCAAAAAATTTCCCGGGGAGAAAAAAAATTATACACTCGCCTCAGTTCAGGGTTTTTTTCGAAGTAGTCCCGCACTACAGTTAACATTGAGTCGTTTACACTCGCTTTCAAAATTTCGGGGTATTACTGGTGTATACGGATCTACTAAAACCGGATTCAGTTTTCTCGGACTCACTATCGCTTTTCGATCGACGAATTACCGGGCGTTTATGAGAACTAATTTCGATCGCCCGGGGCTCACGGTGCTGATTTTCGTTCGGTGAGGCCCGAGATCCGACCCCCGCCTTTATACTGTTTCCCAACGGGTACTTGGCCAAACGAAGCGGGGCTTTATTTGCCAATCGCCCGGCCGGGTTTGTTGGGCACTCTCCTGGTCCGCGCGGCATTGCATGGGCCCTTCCATCTGGTCCGCGCCTCGGATTTACACCGGTTCTCTTCCTGGTCCGCGCTTTGGGGCTTACCCCTTATCTCGTTAGAGTCAACAATCATGTACTAAATCTATTTTAACTGGTTATACGTAATATATCAATTTCATAATTCAATATTTTGAGGTTTTTTAGTTTATTTGTTTTTTGGGTTATATCTTATAATTATTTTAATCATTTTAAAATTAATTTAAAATTTTTAAATTTTAAATTAAATCAAATTATTCTTGTAGGTTAAAATTTAAAAAATAAAATAAAAAACCTGGTTTTGTTTTATCAATCATGTGATTTAATGGTTAAAATCGTTTTACATCACTATAATTTAAAAATAAAAAAAAATTTTATTAAAATTAACGTAAAATAATGAATTTTTTTTGCTTATTTATAATTAATAAATTACCTGAAGTAATTTCAAAGATAAAACTAAAAACTTTTGTTCACAAAAATTGCAAATTTTATTTATCCATTATTAGGATCGTATCAAAAAAAAAACTAAAAATCAATAAATAAAAAACAACTTTAATCGCCTTTTTTTGGTTATCTAATCTTTGTAAATAAATTAATATCTTTTTTGTAAAAAATCAAATAACCCCTTTGTGTTTAAATCTTTCTTTTTCTCGTGTATTCATTATAAGTATAAATTTTTTAATCGTTTGCGCCTTTGTAAAAAAAAATTTCTTATCGCGTTTTCGCTAATTCTTATAAGATGAATTTTTTATCTTTTTGGTTTTTTGGGAATAACCTTTTATTGCGTTTTTCGCTTTAATCCATTATCATATAACTTAAATTTCTTTGCACTTTAAAATTTAAAAAGGAAAAATTTATAAATAAAGTTATCACCAGTTTAAATCCCGTTGGGTATTCGCTATCTCATTAAAAACTTTGTTGCGCTTTTAATATTAACTCAATATCATCATTTTTGTTGCGAAAACTTAAAACCTAAATTTAAACGCCACGCAATTTTTTTTTTTTTGAAACGAACGATTAATCTTTCACCGAATTTTTTTTTTATTTAATTTCTCCCTTGGTTGATTTATTCGTACTTTTGTTCGTCTGCTCGTGTCTCCCTTGTCGGGCTATTTCGAGGTGTCCAGTGTTTTCGTTATGGCTGCCCCTTCCCTTTGGGCCCAAAAATTGGCGTTTTGGCGATTTTTGAAGAGGGCCCGGCCACGGACCTCAACCGCGGTCGCAAGGTTAGGTTAGTTATGGTCTTCTCCAAAATTCAAATTTTTTTTTTCAGAATCGGAGTCATTTTTCACGAAACGAATTGTTTAGTGGCGTTCGATATCTAAAATTTTTTTTTTTTTTCAAAAATTTTTTCTTCCGGCGTGGGGATTCTTTTTCACAAAACTTTTTTTGGGGCAAATTGCGTCGATATCTCAAATTTTTTTTTTTTTTTTTCCAAAAAATTTTTTTTTTTTTCGCGTGGCGGGGTCTTTTCCACAAAAACGGATTTGCGTTGGTTTTTTTTTTTTTTTTTTTAAGCCGGAAATTTGCCTAAACCAAATTTCCCCCACCCTGCCGCCCCCTGAGGAAAGCCCAGGAGCCTTTGTGGTGGATTCCCGCCCTAGTATCCCAGGGACTATCGGGCGGGGGACCCCACCTAAACCCGACTGAGCCCCCCGTTGTATTTGGGGTTTTCCCCCCGCGGAACGCTCACCCTTCTTCACGGGGAAAACCCCACCCCGCCCTTTTGAAGGAACATCCCCCCCCAAGGATACTAAAAGGTAAAACCCCCGAGAGACATTCCCTTGCCCAATAAGGGCAAACGGAGAAGCCGGGCTACTAGCCCCCCCGGATTCCCCGTCGAGTGCAATGGGATCAGCCCCCACCCTTCTCCCCCGAACCCGAAAGTGAGCGGCCGCAGCCGCCCACCCCACACTTAAAGTCAGACTTTAAACTACGTGGACAGAAGTACACATCCCCCAGAAACCCAAAAAAGGCCCAGGCCCCAAACCATCTAATGGCCAACGGAGAGGCACAATGGCCGACCCCCATGAGGTTGAGTTTTTTTACTCCACCTAAAACAAAGCAAAACAAACTAAAAACTATAAAACTTTTGGACGGGCGAAGAGGCCGCGCGTCCCTTCGGCAACCTCCCGACACTCAATACCCATTCCCCTACCTACTACAATAAACATAAATGGCGGAAACAGGGGAAACCCCGAATCGCCTTTCGGCAAACCCCCCGGCCCCCCCCCTCCACCGCTACGCTACGATGTTACGTCGGCAATTCCCCCTTACGTTAATCCCCCTTAAAGCACACGGTCTTTCTTTGCGGCTACCCCGAAACGTTTGAGAAGCTGCTCTCTACTTTTTGGGCAACTGCTAGTCGCTTTTACCCTGGGATCCAGATCTTGAAAACGATTGAGAAAGTCGATGGAAGGAATTCTGGGGTCGGGTAAGAAAAAAAGATATTTTACAGTATAAAAATTGTTTATTATTTATAAAACTTTATGGCATACAAAATCTACTGGTCCCACTCGGTTTGGATGAGCTTGGACTGATTACAAAAGTTATTGAGCTCCCGTTCAGATGTTAAAATTTGGTTTAAAATAGTTTATAAAGGAGTTAAAATTTTTCTGTGCCCTTCTGGATAAATATTTACGTTCGGGAGCAGTACCCCCGGGGTCCTCGTCGAAAATAGAATTGGGGTTTTAAAATGGATTTGTTTCCGGAGATGCTATGTTGAGTTTGGGTTATGGAGTAAAAAACCCGGGTCAGTTTAAAATTGATGATTTGGATCGACTAAGTAAGTGTTTGATTCTGAAAAGAGACTGTTTTCACGTCCGGCCCTAAAATTTTTTTTTTTTACTCCAAATTTTCCCTTAAAAGCTATTTTTAAAAGCGCGCCCAAGCCGGGCCCTGACGCTTAAACCCCCCCTGAAAAAGCGTGGCGCTTCGTAGCGCCTAAGGATTCCCACCCCCCGGGGAGGCCCCTACCCGGGATTTCCCCCCCTCCAGGCCGCCGCAGGCCGGCCGCCGAACGAGGACCCCAGAGCATCCCGAATTTTGGCAGTTCTCTGCGCGAAACCGACAGATAGTCGCACTCCTAAATTCAATCTAAGTCCACATTTTTAATCCTAACCCAAATTTCTAAAATTTAACTCTAAATAATTTTCTAACTCTAATTCAAGTTAAAATCTAAATTCTAAATCAATTTTATCCAATTTTGTACAACTATACATAAATCTGTATTCATGTGTGAAAACTATGTCAGTATTCTTCACTTCCACTCCCGTGTAACTACGATACTTTTAAAATTTGTCATAGGGGGTTTGGGGAATTCAGAATAATTCAAACTGGGGTTTGGAGGGGAAACCAACCGCTATCACAGCCCAGAATTAACTTCTCAGATTTCCCAAAAATAGGAATTGATATTTGGGTCCGCCGATAAAACCCTCCTTTTGAGTAATCTTCAGAGGATGATAGTTTTGGGAGAGATAGGCTTTCCCCTTGTGACTCATCGCTGGGCGGCTCCGACTTTCCTGGTCCCATTCTCGTAGCGATAGCGGTATGCTTGGTTGGCATGCGCTCCGACTTTTTTTTTATCTTCTTTTTTTGGAGCGATGCGGTGTTGTTGGTGATCATCGCTACGCGGCTTGCAAGGGGCCTTGCGGGGCAACGGGGTTTACATTGCATTGCATTGCATCAGCAGGGTTCTAACCTTCTGAATTTTGGATTTTTTCCTTTGCGAGAAAACCCCGATTTTCACTAGTAAAGCAGCTTTAAATACATAATTTAATTTTTTAGTAATTCTTTATAAGCGATATGTAATATATAATATATATTTTTTTCGGAGAAAACCGTTTTAATAAGCGGGTTTCATACTGCTTTGGGAGAGAAAATATGTATTCTTCTCTTTGGAGTGGCTCCTTTGGGCGTATGATGGATATTTTTTATTTTGCGCTATGTAAATGATCTTCTGGTTTTTAATTAAGTAAATGTTTTTATAGAAGTTTTGGGGTTTAATAATATATATCGGTACATATTTAAAATTTACATATTTATTTTAGTAAAATATAATTATATCGAATGGGCACCCTTAAATAATTAACAAAATCTATTCAAAAATAAGTACTACTTTTTTTAAATTTTCGTTCAATTTTTGTATGTCAAATATTATTTCTTATACTTCATTGAAATCGCCAGAGAATATTATTTTATACATTCATTGAATCGCAGAGATATATATGTTCGTCAAAGTTAAAACGATTGAATAATATAATATTTCGTGAAAGTTACGATTATATATTAGTGTGAAGGTGTCTCGGAACAAACCCTTTGGGCCTATATATATACATATTTCGTTCTTAACCTATTTTAGGTTTTTTCAAAATAATCAATTTAAAATTTTTTAAAAACTTATATTTTTTCAAGTCGAACTATGGTTCCTTATTTAGTACTTTCGAACGTGTGACGGTTTTTTTAATGTTACTAACCCTTGCGTGTACGTTTTAAGTCTCTTGAATTATGAATAGTTTTTAATATATGCACCTTATTTTATTTCAGGTTATTTTTTCTACGAATGGTCGAGAGTGCGAGTCTTTATTAATTATGCCTTTTTTGCTATCAGTATTATAATTTAAAAGTGAATTTTACTTGTCGTCTTTGTTGAAAAAAATGTTTTATCCTCGAGTAATTAAATGGATAAATATTGTTATTACCGTCTTTCAGCAGGTTAGAGTTTTATGACAAAGATTTAAAGGGTAAATTTTTTAAAAAGTTTGAAGTTTTTTAAATTTGTCCCGGACGTTACAAAGACTTTGGACGAAAAACACTAAATCGAGGGCAGAGCGGGAGCCCGGGGGAACCACTTCGGCGACTTCCCCGCGCAGCTGCATCCACCCCACCCATTCCGGGCGTTCGGCCCCAACAGGGACCCCCGGGGCCCTTTGCCCCCTCAGCAAGCGCGCCCTCACGATGCCCCCCTTTTAGCACATTTGCAGCGAGCCCGCCCACCCCACCGAGCCGGCGGGCTTCCTTCGACCCCACGATGGAGCGGGGCGGCGCCACGCAACTGGCTGCCCTATCCCCCAACCCACCCCCTGTAACAAAGGCCCCCCGCGTCCCCCTCCCGCAACCCCAAAAAATTGGGCCCTATGGCAAAAATCCCTGGGATCGAAAAACACTGAAGGGCCCACAGCCATTGAAACACCACATCCCATCCCCCCCCAATCGACAACCTCCAGTGCCACAAGCTTCCGCCACTCCAGGGGCAGCGATCCACATTGCCCCAGCAGACCCGGAACAACCGAATCTCCCCAACCTGAGATCCCCACCCCCAACCCCCAACTAGGCGGCTACCTCCAGAATCTCAGATTTCCTAACGGAAAAATCGGCCCTCAGTCGAATTTCCTCCTCCGGGAAGGACGACCCACTGTTTTCGTCCCGTTCGCTCGCGGCGGGGTTATCGCGAGTGTTTTGATTCGCGTTGGGACGTAAATCGAACTATTGCGGGGACAAGGGCCCTATTACGGAATTTTCCGGGGATCCCCGACGAAGGGTTTTTTCCCACAAAGGTGCACGCAAAAGAAAGGGAAAGAATTTTTTTCCCTTAAAGTAGCAGTTACGGCGTTGAGGCCTATCGTAATTCCCACAGTTATGATCGTGGTTTCCGTTTTCCCTTTCATCCTCGCCGGGACGCTATCTGGGTTTACGCAAAGTAGTCTTCGTAACAGACTCGAAAAATTTCCCGCATAGGTCCACCCCCCTTTAAGGGTGAGGGGGTTGGCTGCAAGTCCCGCAAACTTCCACTAAAATCCACCTATGGTTAGGCAAATGTTTCCGGATCCCGCGTCCAGAACAATTGAGAAGTTTGAGGAAACCCGGGCGAAGCATAAAGACAAGAGCGGCTTTAGTTTCAAAATGGATGACCCGATCCCGATTTTACATTACACTGAGCTCGAGAGGTTTAGGATAAACTCCTGGAAAAAGGGGTTACCCCCAAGGGGATTGGGCCCATCTATACTTGCCACGTTAGTTGTATTAAAAGATCATGCGTTGTGTCGCTTCGTAGATGGTTGATGAGACCGGACGTTGTCGAGAGGGTCGGTAAATGTCGGTAAAGTGGAGTCGATGTGCGTCGATATAACGTCGGCAACTATCGGTAACGATCGTCGGGTAAAGGCCGTCGGTATAAGCGTGGGTAATCGTTGGTAGAATCGTCGATAAAAGAACGTACGTCGGTATACTGTTGGTAAATCGAGAGTGTTCTTAATAGTTTATGGTTTAATGACTACTTTGTTGTACGGATTACGAAGTTATTTCTTGAGACACGAAGGATTTTTAAAAGATTGAATTTATTTGCGTTTTTCCGTGTTAGAAGTTCGAGTTGTACCGTGTGCAGTGGGACGGACCCTAGTTTTATAGCCTGACCCTTTTTTTATAGCTTCCGCATGACGATGGAAAAGAGGAAAAAATGCGTCGAGGATTTTTCTAGAATGTTCTCTTCCACGTGGTAAAACCGTCTCTGAATTTGCTAACACGCGCGATTCCTCAGGTTAACATGAATTTCACTTACCTTTAGTAGCACTTTCTTGATCGTGTCGGCTCGTACTTGGAGGTAGTGCGTGCGGCGAGGGTCGTTCACTGAGGATGTTTGGCGGCGGCAGGCGTCGTGGTTGGAACGTTATTGGTATGCACTTCCACTGTAGGAGTTCGTCGCTCTTATTATTTTTAATGTTGAAAATGTCCTCGTATTCAGGATCGGCCTGATACTCCACTCCGAGAAATTGAGAGTATTCCTCGGTCGCTGATTCACGATAGAGTCGGTTTAGTTTTCGTAGTTGATTCTTCCTTCCCGCGCGTCGCGTCTTAGGCATATTGAATTTGATGCATCCTCTGAATGATTACTCAAATAAGGAGGGGTTGATATGCGGCGGACCTCACTATCAATTCCTTATTTTGGCAAATGCTGAGAATGTTAATTCTAACTGTGATGAGCGGTGGTTCCGCTCCAAAACAGTTTAAATTATTCTGAATTCAAATGCCGTATGACAAATTTAAACGCTGTCGTATTTTTATCACGGGAGTGGAAGTTTTGAGGAGTACCTGAACACTAGTTTGCACACATGAAATACACTGATTTATTCGTATAGCGTGTACAGGATTTGAAACTAGAACTTAGAATTTAGACTTAGACTTAGAATTTAGATTTAGAGTTAGGATATTATACTTAGAGTTAGAAATTTTAGATTAGAGTTAGAATTTGGACTCCAGGTTAGAATTTAGAAGTGCGACTGTACTGTTCGGTGTCGCGCAGAGAACTGACGAAATTCGGAACTGTTCTGAGGTCCTTCGTTTCGGTGTTCGGCGGCTCGGGCCTGCGGCGGCCTGGAGAGGGGGAACTCTCCGGAGAGTGGGCTCTCACCGTGGTGGGAGACCCTTAGGCGCTACGAAGCGCACGCTTAGTTTCTAGGCGGATTTAAGCGTCATGGCCGGCTTTGGCGCGTTTTTCAATAATGTTTGATAGTTTTAGGATTTATTTCTTATAGATGGAAAAAAAATTTACATACCCGGACATAGTAATGAAGCCGGACGTGACACCACTCTAACCCCCTTTGTGGAGTGGAGCACTTCTTTAAGCTTGAAGGCTAAGTCACTCCCGGAAGCGTCAGCAAAATGCTGCCCGTAGCTCCTCTGCGCTGCGCATGGAGCTAATCTCCATTTCCTTATGTCGATTTTGGACTTACCCTCCGACAAAACCGAGGCATAAGTCCTTTCTCGATCCTCCTTTTTCCCCCCAACCGTCAGCGAGATCACCCGACGAGGAAGAAAGGGGAGAATACGGCTCCTCTTCAACTTTCTTCTCCCGGAAGAAAGGGAGACCTGAGTCCCTTTTCCTACTGTAGACGGGGCACCCAGGATAGGCCCTCCACCTTCGCTTTTTCCGTCCTCCTCCGCGACCACGACGACGTCTACCTTTTTTGGCCGCCCCATGAACAGAGGCATCCGCCAAAACCTCCGCCGAGGCGGAGGCGACAGAGCCCCCCAGGCAAGGGGCAGACCCCACGCACTAGCGCCACCAAATACTCCTCACGTGCGGCTCACGCATGGGAACACCTCCCCCACAGAGGAGGAGGCCCCAGCCCGCCCGCAAGTTCCGCCCTAACGGCAGCCCTAATAGCGACCGACATGTCGTCCCTCAAGTCGCCGAAGCGACGTCAAGAAGGGACGCCAAGTCGGACTCCATAATTGGGCGACTTCGACCATAGGGGCCGTCAAAATCGCCATCGCACTCTGCGGAGACCCCTCCCAAGAAGATGGCAGTGGTCTCTCTTCCCGCCTTCTTTTTCCCATACAGGAAGTCATCAATTCCGGGAGAGCCGAGCGCATGAAGCTAAGCTCCCGGACAAGCGATCAACCTCCCTTTCCAGAGCCGAAATCTGACCCTAAGGCCCTGGTTTTCGCTTCTCAGCGCATCCGTTTTTTGGATCGACAGTGGATGTGCGGCTAACGACCTCGTTAATAACGCCACCCAGCTTCCTCGAGGAGGCTCGGAGCGTCTCGTGGCCATGTCACTCCACAAGGGCCCCGGGTGCCCAGCCACCCTCTCCACTTGTGTGACGAAGGTCTCCCCTAATCGCCGAAAGCTCCAGAGTAGTTATACTCTGGAGCTCTTTAGCGAACACCGCATCTGTGAGGGCATTTTCCGAACTCACAGCAGAAAGAGCAGGGCCAAAAGAAGGGTCCAACCACCCTTCGCGCATACTCGAGCCTTAATGCCTCTCTTTCGGCGGCATTAAGGCGCTCCCTCTCCTGGGCGAGATTCGAGTAATCACCCGTTTTTATTGGTCGCCCTCTCTTACGCGTGGCAGACTTACCTTGCGCTGTTTTTCGTGGATACTGCTTCCTGCCAGTGATTAGCCGCATGTCGTCCGGAACCCACGAATCATCTCTATCCCGTCTGCCCACCTTGGCTTCGGGGAGCTCGGAGACGAGACCGTAACGAAGGACGGTTCACCGATCTCTATCTCCTCATCACTATCCCCCCTCAACTTTTCAGGAGAGGGGAGGAGCTGCGAAGAGTCACTCAGCGACTCATCCGAACCACACTCCACAGAATCCGTATCGCTAAGCTCAACGGAGTCATACTGCCCCACACACTCGTGTTGGCAGCAAAACTCCGTGGCTCCACGCGAGCACTTCCTTAAAAGTTCCGCGCATATCTCGCGAGCGTCGCGTAGATGCCCAGACGATGTCGGAATGCGCGCACCTTCTCGCTTAGCAGGACCTGATGGATGCTAATCGCGAGATCCCTCTGGATCAACACCTCTACCAAGATCCTCCCAAGCTATGGCCAACTTGATAAGCCGATCCTCAATCTTCCGTTCCAGCTTGTTCCTCAGCCCTGTCATGTTCCGATCCACAGACCCCAGCTGGCAAATTCGTGGACGACCTGTCGCTCGATGACGACGAGGGGGAGCCAGGCCTACACCCCCCCCCCCACGCCGGTTCCCGGTACCCGAACCCGGAACGTTCTCTTCTTTCTTCGTACTGCTCATAGTTTTTCTGAAAAAGAAATTGGTTTTTCTGTCAGCGGTTTTCCTTCCCATTAGGAGGTTGCCTTACTCAGCTAACGGGGCCTACCCCCGGGTGTTATCTTCGGTGTTTTCCTTCACCTAGTGCAGTGGACAAGTCCTTTTTAGGGCCTGCACGCCCATCGCACCTCGTTCATCCATCACCACGCACTCCAGCTCGGGTACCTCGGGATTGCGACACCCGTACACTACAGGGATGAGTCTGTAGTGCCCCTGAGGGATTTGCGCTAGGTTGCGCTTCGATATCCCGTTTTTTACTTTTTTTCAAAATTTTTCAAGTTCCAAAAGGCTATGGGGACTTGAAAATCGACCGTCTACAGATGTGTTCCAGTCGATAGAGAATGGCGAGAAAAGCGCTTTGGGAACCCCACTTTTTTTTTTTTTTTTTTTTTCGAAAAAAAATTTTTCATTCGGGTCGAGAGTCATTTTCACGAAACGGATTTTGGGCTAGGTGGCGCTTCGATATCTTTTTTTTTTTTTAGAGTCAGGAAATTTGCCTAAACCAAACTTTGCATCCTGACCCTTGAGGGAGGGCCAGGAGGCTTCGTGGTGGATTCCCGCCCGTAGTATCCCGAAGGACTATCGGGCGGGGTACCGACCTAAAACCTGACTATAGCCCCTGGTCGTTGATGGGTATTGTCCACCGCGGAACCGCAAACGCATTACTTCACGGTGGACACCCATGACCTGGTCCTGTTAAGGACACATCCCCGGGGCAACTGGAAGAGTTGACCCGTCCAATACCCTCACCCCGAGAGGTAAATAAGGGGGGGAGCCGGGCTATCAGCTCACCCCCCGGCATCCCGAGGCCAACGTGCAATGGGATTGGAGCCCCCACTCCTTTCCCTGCCAGCCTGGTTGGCGAGATGACCGCAGTCATCAGCCCCGCATGAAATGACGTCACGGGACATCACAAACTCGACGTGTACACTACATGTATACACAACCACAGTAATAAATAGAGACCAAGTAAGGGCTACAGGCCCGACTTCTAGAGAGAGGCTACATTAAAAGGCCAACAAACAAATAAAGGTGGGGAGAGATGTACACCCCACCTATTGACGAAAGACAAAAAGACCAGAACAACATAAACTTGGCGTAGGTGAAGGGGCCGCGGAGTCACCTCTCAGCAACCTCCCCGGCACCCAATCCCCCATCGCCGCTACCTACTATACAGAAATCGGACTAAGGACAGAGAACGTAACCGGACCAAAAGTCCCCATCTTACTGGGGAACAGCATGGCCGCAGTCCTCATAACAACAGTAGACAATCACGAGTCAGACATCAACTCTGTCGGGGCACAGGAGGAAGCACGGATGCACCTCTCGATACACTCCGCCGCCCCACCGCAATCCCCGACGGGCCCGCCACTGGACTGAGGGGTTGCTCCCCAATCCCCCTATCAGGGCGACCCCGAAACCTGCGCGCGCTTCAAGGGAGCGCTCACCTTGCCTCCCATCCGTCCTGCAAGGGGGGTACATGCTTTTTGGCACATGCACCCGAGCCCGCGCGATGGTTTGCCTCGCCTTCCACCGGAAGCACAGGAGACACAATGGGGCGGCTGCCTCGCATTTGGCCGCCAGGTGTCCCTCCTTCCCACATCTGAAGCAGCAGCTGCTGCGAACCACCTCAGAGCCACACCTGTTGGACGAGTGTCCAAAGGCATGGCATCTGAAACACTGTATGGG
This sequence comes from Nylanderia fulva, assembly GCF_048542155.1. Taxonomy (NCBI): domain Eukaryota; kingdom Metazoa; phylum Arthropoda; class Insecta; order Hymenoptera; family Formicidae; genus Nylanderia; species Nylanderia fulva. The sequence goes on from NW_028190572.1 coordinate 58,945, forward strand.
GCGACGAGCCAACGGAGTAATCGTCAGTTTCGTCCACCCCATACCAACACTGCCCAGGATCCCCAGCCTACGCGCAGCTCCCAGCCGGGCAACGGACCCAAAGAGACCCAATCTTTGATTTGGGAGATACACGGATCTCCCCCGCCCTCAAGTCTGCCACCCCGCACTCACCAGCTGCAGCAACAGAAGCCAAAACATCTTCCTTCGACATAAAGGCCAGTATCCCCCGAACGCGTATCTCCTCCATACGCGAAGGACGGCCAACCCTCACGGCACCCCCAGGCGAGAACAGCTTCCGGAGCTCACCCGATAGGGCATCCGCTTTGCCGGCAGAATCCCTCCCGGGGATGATCACCAAGATACTGCCCGTAACTCCTCGACGCAGGCGAGAGTTGACGAATCCCAAGGCTGGAAAGATCAATCTCCCTCATAGCTCTGGACAGGACCGACGCATACGTTTCCTCCCGTACCTCCCCCTCAACTCGTCAGCGAGACCACCGACTTAGAGGGGTGCTTGGGAGGAGGACAGACCCGCCCTCTCCCCTTGGGCAAAAGTACCCGAAGGAGCAGCTCGTCTTTAGAGGAGGCACGTCTAGGCCTACGCCTACGACGTCGCCTCCCACCCTTCTTGGAAGACCCGGGGCCAGGGGCATCCGCCAGAACCTCCGCAGGAGCGGAGCGGCAGTGCCCCCAGCCACGGGACCAAGACCCTGGAGTATTGGCGCCACCCACCTAAGCCCGCCGAGGGCGCACCCATGGAGACCCCTCCAAATGGAGGGATCCCAGGCCGCCCCGCAAGCAAAGACCCTATACTGGCCAATACCGACGAAGAGATGTCGACCCTTAAGTCAGCAAACCTCCTGTCCAGTAATACGCCGACAGGTCCGCAACCGTAAGAGGTTGCGACCCCGGCAGCACCTCTTCTCGCTCCGTTGCATCCTCGATGATTCCGGAGAAGACGCCGCACGCAGCCTCTTTTTAGATGCCCTAGGAACCCCTATCGCAGAAGAATTTCGCGTCCAGGTCCGGGATGACTGCCCGCAAAGGCAGCCATCTCACGAGCCACCCTATCGCGCTCTCGTTCGAGGGCCGAAATCCTCTCTCTGAGCCCCAGATTTTCACTCCGAAGAGCTTCATCTGGGGGTCCGCCTCAAGGACAATTCGTCCCTCCATCTCGTGAAGATGTTCCCGAGTCTCATCGAAGAGATTCCGGAGATCCCTGGCCACGATTGGATCGAAGACCAGTGACCTCAGACACCTTCTTCCACTTGGGAAACGGACATCTCTTCCAACCTGCGAAGCTCCAGATTGGTAACATTCTGCAGGCTGGCACGAAAGCCTCGCTTGACGGGATATTTTTCTACAAACACCTACAGCGGACAGTTCCGGGCCAGATCTGGATCCAAGACTCTGCGAATGTCCGCAAGTTGGAGCTCCCGCTCCACCGCTCTGTTGAGGCGCTCCTTAGCCTCATCCAGCCCAGCGTAATCCCCAGTTTTTTTGGGGCGACCCCGCTTTTCAGTACGCGCTTTCGACTACCTGAACCCCTGACTGGGTAATGCTTCCTTCCCAGTCAGGAGCCTCTTATCGTGTGGAGTCCCACTCCACATCCATCACATCCTCGGAGAGGAAGGGGATGAGATAGAAGAGCAGAGGGTCCCGCAGCCTGCCGGTCCTCATCTCCACTGACCCCACGCACTTTCTTTCCCGGTGAGGGAAGAGGCTGAGAACAGACACTGTCCGCCTCATTCACCTCCCCGGTCAGCGAGCCTGATGGACCAATGGGCACCACCGGCCTCAAAAACCGCACGCACACATGACTGGCACAAAAGTCAGTCTCTCCCCGCGAGCACTCCGGAAGAAATCATCGACGTAAACCACGAAAATACTCTGTACTCGGCCATCCAAGATGTCTCCGCACCTTGCTCTCCAAGAAACTCGGCGAGAAACGCAGCAAGCTCCCTCGATCAGTACTACGGTCGAGAGTTGTCCCAGCGACGAACTAGGTCCCTCAACCCCCCTGCACATACTACGGCTTCCTCCTTCCTCGGCACTGTCGCTGTCCATTCCGCAGCCCCAGCCCGCAAAACTGCGGACGACCTGTCGTCTGGTTGACGACATAGAGGGAGCCAGGCCTGCACCCCCCCCCCCCCCACCAGCCGGTTCCTAGTTACCGACCCTAGGACAGTCTCTTCTTTTTTGGAGCCACTCATCATTCTGAAAAAAGAAATTGGTTTTTTCTGTCGGGGGGGTTTCCTTCCCCTTACGAGATTGCCTTACTCAGCACGGGCCTCCCCCCCGGGTGTTATCTTCGTGTTTTCCTTCACCTAGTGCAGTGGACAAGTCCTTTTTAGGGCCTGCACGCCCATCGCACCTCGTTCATCCCATCACCACACACTCCAGCTCGGGTACCTCGGGATTGCGAACAAACCCCTACACTACAGGGATAGTCTGTAGTTTCCTCTGAGAAGGCGCTTCGATATCTAGATTTTTCACTTTTTTCAAAATTTTCCAAGTTCCAGAAGGCAACGCGGGCTCGAAAATCGACCTCTACAAAAAGTACTCCAGTCGATAAGAAATGGCGAGAAAGCACTTTGGGACCCGCTTTTTTTTATTTATTTTTTTTTTCGAATTATTTTTTTTTTTTTTTTTTTTTTTTATAATTGAGAGGTTTTTTACGAAACGAATTTGGCCTAGGTGGCGCTGATATCCGATTTTTTTTTTTTTTTAATTTTTCTAAATTTTCCAGAAGGCTACCGGACTCAAAAATCGCCCTTCTAAAAATGTACTCAGGGGATAAAGAATGGGAAAAAGCCTTTGGACTCCCCTTTTTTTTTTATAAATTTTTATTTTTAATTTTTTTTTTTCCCCATTTTCTTAGATTTTTAAAAATTTTTAATGTCCTTAATGTACTTTTTTTAAAGCGTAAAAAAGTGACTGAAAACGGAGTGTCGAAAAAAATTGAAGTATCACCAAAAAGCGAGAAGGGGGGTTGGGGGGGGGCGAAGCCCCCCGAAGGGGGTTTGGGGGGCCCGAATCCCCCCCACCCAAGCGAAATTTCCGGGAGGGGGCCCTCCGCCCCTCCCCCCCCCCTATGATGTAACGGATTATTAATAGGTAATTATTTTTGTAAAGCCTTTTGAAAAATTTAAATCTACACTAACCCATAAGACTAATAGATATTAATATTATAGTGAAAGATAGTAACAATTTGTCGAGATTCGAACGCTTAAAACCCTGCAAGAAAGACAGCTTAAACCTTTCGTAAAAATTTAAATAATAATTCACGCATCGTTGAAAGCGCATGCAAATATAATAAACATACATAATAAAAAATGCATTTTATATACAATAGCCCCTCGGCGGCCGCGAGGGTTACGATTACCCCGCCTTCAAAAAAAGCGCTTATTTAATATTACATTAAATCGTAAACACATCGGTCGCGCGAGAGGAGAAAAATAGCGTTTTAAAAAACAAACGAGATCTGCCCGACAAGAAAATTAGACAATAAACTTTCTTTCCCCCTTTTACCTCACGATAGAACAAAGCGTTTCTTTAAAAATTTATACAACTTATATACAAATAACTATAATCAACTGTATATACAAAAACTATATATCCCAATAAAAAACCCTTATATACAAATATAATCAATAACTATATAAAACATATAACAACTATATATACAAATATAAAATAAAAATAACTATATATAAAAATTTAATACCACTATATAATACAAATATTATAACCAAAAAACTATATATAAAAATATATAAACCTATATAACAAATAACTATATATACAACTATATATACAATAATTAATATACATTAAACAACTATATATACAAATATATATACAAAAACTATATATCCAAATATAACAACTATATATAAAAATATATACAAATATAAATTTTTTTTTAGAGCCGGTTTTTTTCTTCATCTGTGCGCGGACCAATTTTTTTAGCGGTCTAGTTCTTCTCGAACCTTTCCAAAATCCGCGTCGTGCAATCCCGCAGCTATCTGCATGACTCTGTACTGCAGCAGGACGGAGTGTAAATTTCGCTTCTTTTGAAAATTAGAGGGTTCACTTTCTTTAGGCATAACCACGGGAAACAATTTCTGATCTTGCCCCCTGGGTTTTGCGTGTTTCAACAGAATCGTGTCTTGTTGCCTACTAAATATCGCAATCTCATATCCCAAATTTTTTAGTATCCTTTCCGCGTTCTCCTCTTTGCCGTTTCTCCTCTTTCCCCGCTTCACACCGACGATATTTTGTCGCGACACTCTCCTCATCGATTGCGGGGGATTGGCCATTTCCTAGTTGTCGATGAAATGGAGGGTTTGACTCGGCCGTCTCGTGCGGACGAGTCCCTCGAAAGACGACAACGGCCTCGGACTTTTTTTTCGGTTCCCACGCGTTACGGACTCGAAAAGGATGGAATTTGAGTCTCGGTAACGGGTTACCGCCCCATTTTGAGATGGTGGGGAGGACGCCCGGCCACGTTAAATCGAAGCAAAAGGGGCACGACCCACGACGAGACGACGACGACGCTTCTTTCCACTTTTTCCTCCAATAGGAAACTCTCGCATCCTGACGAATACGTCCCCCAGTTGGGTCTTAAAACCCGGGCTAATCTTTTCTCGCATTCCCGCGGGCGGGGGTCGGTACGTTTTCTCACAACTTCCCAGTAAAAATGGATTTTTGGGGATACAAACTACGTCGGAAAAAGTTGGGCGTGTTTTTCACGAACGTACGCAGCCCATTTTTTTTTATTCTCGTTCGTTTAAACCCCCGTATTAAACGCCATGCGGGCCCCAAAAAAAATGGTGCCGAGTGGTTTTGTCGGCGATAATAATTTTGTACCACCGTTTCCGCGTCGTGGCGGTATTCCCCCTTCACACCATTAGGTTCTCGTGCTGTACCCCATATGCGGCAACGGGCCCGGGGGAACGTCCGCACGGAGAACGCCTTTTAAAAAATTTGCTACCAAATTTGCGCTTGAACTCTATTTCCCGTCGCTCTCGGCCCCGGAGACAACAAATTCGTGAAACACCATTTCGGCGTTATGGTGCAAGAAAATTTGACCCATGCAGGACTTTTTGTACTCCATCTCGTATTCATTCGTCCGTGGCATCTTCGATGGCCTTCTCGATGCCCATTAAAGGGAGGACCATACGTGCCTTTTTTCGGGACTAAAAGTGAGATGGGTAAATTTCGCGTTTTAATCGGATACGAAACGATCCGTATGGTCGTAATGCGGTCCTCACCTTATTAGCCGCGAAACGGCCGACGTTGTTCAGTTGGTTGGCGAAAAATTTTGGTTTTTCGTCGCGTAATTAACTTTTTAGATGTGCCTTTTACGAAATAATACGTCCGAAATTGCGCCGGATAAAACGGCGTATCAACCAACGACGTCGGGGGGGATCCGTCCCTCGTTGGAGTGTTGTAATCTTGCGCGACAAACCTAAAAAGGAGGAGGAGATCGTCCCCATAGCGTAGCGTCTATATAATTTTGCCATTTTTCGGGTTTATCCCTGTAAAGGGTGCGATGGCCGTGAGGAGATTCGTCATAATCACGAGTCGCGTCGTCCCAAAACCCGAGACGCGTTAAATTTTTTCGACATTGGTGTCGTTTGGCGTTTTCTTGTCCCAATGTCAAAACCTCCTCGATCAGGAGTCTGTGACCCGTGCCGAACGGGGTTTTCCACACGTAGGACACCAGATCGAAAAGTTTTGTCGCGTCTCGTTTCTTAAATTCTTGAATTTCTTCCACCGTCTGCCTACGCGTGACATATTAAGGGTTGGGGGCCGCGGTTTCGACCAAAGGTTCCTGGCGGACGAACCCATTTTGGCGGCCGGAGGAAGTACACCTGGCAAGTGAGGTGACCGCTGTGTATCTTCCGCTGTCGGGGAAGCGTGATGAAATCAAAATATCCAGTAATCCCGGTGAAAACCGGTGGCGGTAACGGTGTGGTAAACGATCCGGTTGTAATGGGCGTTCCTGAAACACGATGTGTCGGGGTCTCCGAGCGTGCCTCTCCCCGGTTGGGCAATTGAACCAGGATCACGCTCCCATCGTCCGATGCGGAAGAGTTCGTACGGCTCGATGGACTGTATAGTACCACGTCGGCAATGATCGACGTCCAATTGACGATTCATCTTTGTCTCGCGCTTAATTTGTCAGTCTTAAGCCGTGCTCGCACACGTAAAACGGACGTAAACGCATGCCGCAGTTGCGCCGTAAGTCGTATACTGTCATTCGATCGGACACGAGTGCGGCGAATCGATCGTAATCCTCTCGCATTACATTGTATGTCCGGTCTACCCCTACCTCGAACCTCATGTATGTAAAACCGGCGCGAGTAGTCTCGCAATCGGTCGGTAAACGGTGAGCCGCGTGCGCCATAATACGATTGACGAACGCGTTGACGGCGACACGCAAACGTCCGTCCTCGTCTTTGGTCGTCGTGTTCGGTGCGTTCGCCAACAGCGGACTGTCTCCGTCGATTTTGAAGATCATGTAACCGGACGGCAATGGAGGAGTCCGATTTGCGTCTCGTACCAATTGGAGCGGGGATCTATGTCGTCGTCCGTCGTCGTCGTCGTCCTCGTCACGCATCTGCCGGAAACAGCGCCCTTTTGTCGAGGTACGCCGTAAGTTTGCGGTTAAAAACCGAGAGGTATCGGCGTCTTCACGGTTTTCAATTTGATATTTCGTGACACCTTAGAGGTAACAGCGACCGACATTACATACAACATCCGACTTCGATGTCGCTGTCCATCTGATATTTGATCCAACACTCGCGGGTTCAATTCCGCGAGTTAGGGGAGTGAACGATTGGATCCTTTCGCTCTCGTCGTCGTCGTCGTCGTCTTCCTCCTCCTCCTCGTCGTCCTCCTCGTCGTCGCCGTTCTGTCGTGGCGGACTAAGATGGAGCGATCCGGCGGCGCCGCCTCCGCCGTCGCTACTTCCTCCTCCTCCTCCTCCTCCTCCTGGATGGATCGCTGGATATGCGAAATGTAGGGCGCGCATGTCGAGTCGCTCCAACATTACCATCGACTGCCCTGATTTGGGTTATCCGCGGATCCAATCGTCGCAGAGAGACCTTTAATTCCCTCTGCAGTACGGGCCGATGGACTGCACGTTCCTTCTCTGTCGTCGTCGTCTTGTTGTTTTTAATATATCGAGAAGTCATTTTTTTAATAATCCCACTGTCCCGCTGCGGCTCCGTCCCCCAGAGTATACCCCCACCGGCCAAGGGATGCCCCGAAACATGACCGGCCACATCCCAAGGCCGGGCCCCAAGTTCCCCCGGGGAGGGGACATATGTCTTAGGCCGGGGGATACCGCACCCCGGCCAGACTCCGAGCCCCTTACACACCCGTGTGGGATTTGACGCCCTACACGGGCTTTCAGGGGTCCCACACCTCCGACTGTGTGTGTACCGTGACGGGCGGCGCCACCCGGGGGCCCCCACGGACGCTTTGGACAGGGTCGCTACTCCCCGGCCCTGCCCTACACGCCGTGGCGACCAGCTACCGTGTTACCCCCTCGTCGAAGGCCTTCGACGAGAGGGTGCGCCTCCCCGATCGGTCGGTTCGGAAGGGGAAACGGTCCCGACCGACCGGGGATATCTTCTCTCGCCGCCGGGCCCTGCCTCGGAAACGTCCGAGCAGCCCCGGCGACAGGCGGTCGCGGCACCCTCCGGGCTATGCCCCTTGGGTAACCCCTCCGGGCTATGCCCCTCGGGTAACCGCGGCGCGCCTTCTCCGCCAACCCTCGGCCCGGATTCGGAAACGTCCGAGCGGCCCGAGGATGGCAAACCGCAGGGACGTTGGGACGAGAGCACGCTCTCCGACCAGCACCCTGCGACTTCCCTCTCGCCGTCGAGCCCCGCCTCGGAATATGTCCGAGCGGCCTCGACGGCCGACCCGCGTGGTCCCCTCCGGGCAGTGCCCCTTGGTTAAACCCTCCGGGCTACGCCCCTTAGGTGACCACGCGTGGCCGTCTCCGCCGACCCAGCCCTGCCTCGGAAAACGTCCCAGCGGCTTGGATGCGGTCTGCCCCAGGGACGCTGGAACGGGACCCAGGCTACCTACCCTAGAGACCCCCAATCAGCACCCTGAGGCACCTCCCTGCCCTCGGAAACCGCTCCACGAGCGGGCCCCGAGGACCAATCGACATGGCCTCCTCCGGGCAGAGTCTCTTGGACAACCCTCCGGGCAAAGCCCCTCAAGTGACCATGTCGATCCTTCCGCCGGCGCGACCCCCCCTCCGGGCAGAGCCCCCTCGGGTAGTCGCGCGCGGCACTCTCCAATGTGGCCCCTACTGCCGACGCCCACTCCCCACCCCCCAAAGGGAACCCCTAAACGAGCCCCCCCAGAACGGAGGGGAGGGAAAAAACCCGGACGGCAAAGCCGCCTACCCGGCAGGCGTGCCGGGCCACAGAGCATGGTGGGAAGGAAAGCGTCGAAGCGCCGTGCATTCCCTTCTCCTAACGGTGCCATGCCATGGCGTTTGAATTCCGGGTCGCCATCCCTTACCACATACGAGCCGAAGCTCTAACGGGGAGGTGGGCCCCGTCTCCCCAGGGGGTGGAAATCTTCCGAAGGAGAGCCCCCAGAGACGGAGGGCGTGCCCCCCGGACCGGGGGCAGTGTACCTCGAGAGGTACGGGTCGCTGTTGGCACTCCTTGCAAGACTATCCTCTTGCAAAGGGTTGAACCCCTTCGCCACGGCAAGGCCGCGACCCACGAAAGGGATAAGACGAGTAAGACTCGAATGCCCCTCTTTAGATCTCCCTCTGCTAGGGTTCCTTTCCCTTTAAAGGGATTTTGTTACGTCCCGTTCGCAGTCGCGGCGTGTTATTCGCGAGTGTATGATTCGCGTTGCACGTACTCGAACTATTGCGCGAGACAACGTCGTATTACGGAAATTTTTCCGGGGATACCCACGACGAAGGGTTTTCCGACAAAGGTTGCACGATGCGGAGGAAAGGGAAAGAATGTGTTACCCTTAAAGTAGCAGTTACGGCGTGGAGCCTATCTGTAATTCTACAGTTATGATCGTGGTTCCGTCTTCTATCCTCGCCGGGACCCTATCTGGGTTACGCGAGTAGTCTTCGTATACAGACTCGCAAAGTTCGCATAGGTCACCCGCCCGTGAGAGGGTGAGGCGGTTGCTGCAAGTTCCGCAAACTATCCCAACTAATAATCCACCTATGGTTAGGCTATGTTTCCGGATCCGCGTCCAGAACAATTGAGAAGTTCGAGGTAACGCGGCGAAGCATGAAAGACAAAGAGCGGCTTTAGTTTCAAAATGGATGTACCCGATACCGACTTGACAGTAATACGGAGGCTCGAGAGGTTTTAGGAGATTAACTCCTGGAAGAGGGGTTACACCTCTAAAGGGGATTGGGCACATCTATACTTGCCACGTTAGTTGTATTAAAAGATCATGCGTTGTTCGCTCGTAGATGGTTGATGAGACCGGGCGTTGTCGAGAGGTCGGTAAATGTCGGTAAAGTGAGTCGATGTGGCGTCGATATAACGTCGGCAACTATCGGTAACGATCGTCGGTAAAGGCCGTCGGTATAAGCCGGTGGTAAATCGTTGGTAAGATCGTCGATAAAAGAACGTACGTCGGTATACTGTTGGTAAATCGAGAGTGTTCTTAATAGTTTATTGTTTAAATGACTACTTTGTTGTACGGATTTACGAAGTTATTTCTTGAGACACGAAGATTTTTAAAAGATTGAATTATTTGCGTTTTTCCGTGTTAGAAGTTCGAGAGTTGTACCGTGTGCAGTGGACGACCCTAGTTTTATAGCCTGACCCTTTTTTTATAGCTTCCGCAGTGACGATGGAAAAGAGGAAAAATGCGTCGGAGATTTTTCTAGAATGTTCTCTTCCACGTGGTAAAACCGTCTCTGAATTTGCTAACACGCGCGATTCCTCAGGTTAACATGAATTTCACTTACCTTTAGTAGCACTTTCTTGATCGTGTCGGCTCGTACTTGGAGGTAGTGCGTGCGGCGAGGATCGTTCACTGGGATGTTTGGCGGCGGCAGGCGTCGTGGTTGGAACGTTATTGGTATGCACTTCCACTGTAGGAGTTCGTCGCTCTTATTATTTTTAATGTTGAAAATGTCCTCGTATTCAGGATCGGCCTGATACTCCACTCCGAGAAATTGAGAGTATTCCTCGGTCGCTGATTCACGATAGAGTCGGTTTAGTTTTCGTAGTTGATTCTTCCTTCCCGCGCGTCGCGTCTTAGGCATATTGAATTTGATGCATCCTCTGAATGATTACTCAAATAAGGAGGGTTGATATGCGGCGGACCTCACTATCAATTCCTTATTTTGGCAAATGCTGAGAATGTTAATTCTAACTGTGATGAGCGGTGGTCCGCTCCAAAACAGTTTAAATTATTCTGAATTCAAATGCCGTATGATAGATTTAAACGCTGTCGTATTTTATCACGGGAGTGGAAGTTTTGAGGAGTACTGAACACTAGTTTTCACACATGAATACACTAATTTATTCGTATAGTAGAACAGGATTTGAAACTAGAACTTAGAATTTAGACTTAGACTTAGAATTTAGATTTTAGAGTTAGGATATTATACTTAGAGTTAGAATTTTAGAATTAGAGTTAGAATTTGGACTCAGAGTTAGAATTTAGAAGTGCGACTGTACTGTTCGGTGTCGCGCAGAGAACTGACGAAATTCGGGACTGTTCTGAGGTCCTTCGTTTCGGCGGCTCGGGCCTGCGGCGGCCTGGAGAGGGGGAACACTCCGGAGTAGGGGCTCTCACCGTGGTGGGAGACCCTTAGGCGCTACGAAGCGCCACGCTTAGTTTCTAGGCGGAGTTAAGCGTCATGGCCGGCTTTGGCGCGTTTTTCAAATAATGTTTGATAGTTTTAGGATTTATTTCTTATAGATGGAAAAAAATTTACATACCCGGTGTTAGTAATGAAGCCGGACGTGACATACCAACGGGTTATCGACACCTTACTGGCACCTTACCAGTGTTTTACTGAACAATTACCGACGGTTTTGCCGACGACTACTAACTTCTCGATAACTGCCGGGTTCACCGAAGATCTACGAGCGAATGACGCATTATCAATTCAATTACGCACAAATGTGCCCACTCACCCTTAGAGGTATAACTCCTCCTCCAGAAGTTAATCTCTTTGTACCGTTTGAACCCTTATTCTATTGCCAAGTTGGTGTCGGGTACATCCATTTTGAGACTAAGGCAGCTCTCTGCATTTCATGCTACTCCACCTTACCTAGAGTCTCGAAATTACTTTGGACAAGGATTCGGAAGCATACTCTAATCATAGGCGGAACACCTATCGGAATAAATTGCGGAGTCTGCAACTTCCGACTTACCATCACGCGAATCGGTGATTTGTGCGAGCTTTGTCAGTTTACGTACGAAGATTACTTACGCAAGCCCAACGACGTTCCGCATAGAGCAATCGACGAAGCTATCTTTATTACAGTAGAGTCACAGGTAGGTCCCTCGCAATAATCCGATCACCTCAGTTCCAGCGCGAATAACCTCAGATCGCGGGTATCCCCGGGGAGAATCGCATAGATTCGCGTACCCGTAATAGCGATCGTGTCTCGTGGAAAAAGCCGAGCTCTGCATTCAAATTTTCGCAGCCGCGACCCCACGAGACGTAACACTTGCTTCACCTCAGCCGCAGGACTGTGAACGGAGAAAAAGAAAAGAATAAGTTTCCAGAAGATGCCACATCTCTTGCCATCATCTCAGACGTACCCCCTGCATTACCAAAGGAACCACCTGTGATAAGTCAGCCTCAACTTCAAGGTTATAATATGAGACGACCTGAAGAAATGGAATCCACAAATATCACCGTCCCTCAAACGTATAACGACTTGCAACAACATCTCTTTAATCTAGAACAAAACCCTAGATCAACGTCGGGTTTTATTCTTAAATAGGAGGGGAGATGTAACGTCCAGACAATTTCAAAACTTCAAACTTTTTCAAAACTTTATTCTTTAATCTATTAGTCATGACAATCTCTAACCTGCATGAAAGACCGGTAATAACGAATATTTAATCACACATATAATTACTCGTAGGTTAAAACATGTCTTCTCACAAATGACGACAGAGTAATAATTCACTTTTAAATTTAATAATATTGATAGCATAAAAGGCATAATTAATAAAGACTCTCTACTCTCGATCATTCGTTAGGAAACATAAACCTGAAATAAGAATAAGCGTGCCTATATTATAACTATTCATAATTCAAGAGACTTAAAAATCGTACACGTAATGCGTAGTAACATTGTAGCCGTCACACGTTCGAAAGTACTAAATAAGGATACCATAGTTCGACTATGAATATTTAAAATCCTCATTGATTATTTGTGAAAAAACCTAAAATAAGGTTAAGAACGTATATATATATATATATATATATATATATATATATCAATCGTATACTTTGACGACACTATATATATTCTCTGGCGATTTCAATGACTGTATAAGACATGTAGTATTCTCTGGCAATTTCAATGACTGTATAAGACATATAGTATTCTCTGGAGATTTCAATGACACTATAAGAAATAATATTTGACATACAAATAATTTGAACGACTTAAATGAATAGTAGTTACTTATTTTTGAATAGATTTCGATTAATTATACAGATTGACTATTACGATATAATATTCATTTTACTAATATTAAATATGCTAAATTTTAAATATGTACACGATATATATATATTAACACACAAAACTTCTTATAAATACATTTACTTATAATTATAAAACCCGAAGATCATATACATAGCGCAAAATAACATTATATCCATCATACGCCCAAAGGAGCCACTACACTAAGAGAAGAATACTATTATTTTCTCTCAATGCATGTTTGAAACCCGCCTTATTAAAACGGTACTACCTGAAAATATATATATATATATATACATATCGCTAATAAAGAAGTATACTAAGTAATTAAATAATTATGTATGAAAGCCGCTTTACTATGTGAACTCGGCTTTACTCGCAAGGAAGCATCCAGAAGATTCTAGAAGGTTCTAGAACAATAGCGTGATGCAATGCATGATGCAACGCTGAAACATGTTGCAACCTGCAAGGCCCATTGCAAGCCGCATAGCGATGAGTCACCAGCCACCTGCAAATCGATTACCAAGAAGAAGATAAGATAAGTCGGAGCGCATAGCCAACAAAAGCATACAGCTATCGCTACCGAGAATAGGATAAGGAAAGTCGGAGCGACCGGCGATGAGTCACCTTGAACGCCGCTATCTCTACTAAGAAGCCATCTCTCCGGGACTTAACCGTCGCAATCTCTACCAGGAACAGATTGTCTCCGGTACTTCCCCGACATACCTCTCTTGCCATTGGCTAAGCCGCATCGCCCGATGGGAGGAGCGAGCCCCATTTTTGGGTATATAAACCCGGCTCCCGGCACGGAACGGCAGTGATTTCGTCGCAGTGGTTCCAGTCAACAACAATCCAGCACTCAACCAGCAAATACTACGGGGCTCTGAAGACATCGAGACATAGCCGCCATTTCGGACCGAGGTACCGAGGCTCCTCAGCTCTTCAACTCAGAGGGAAGAACACAGTAGCGAAGTGTACCATAGCAAGGCACATAAGACATTGTCTAACCTTGTGAGTATTTAAGCCAGTTCACATATCCCTAAATAGTAAAGCGCGACGGACACTCATTATATTTAATCATTATATTTAATTAATTTTTTAACCACTGAATTTCGAACTCAATCTTATTTCACATTACGAACTCTGAATTTAATTATTTAACCACTGAATTTCGAACTCAATCTTATTTCACATTACGAACTCTGAATTTGAATACAGACATAAGCCATATATTACTCTGCGTTTCCGATATTATTCCAATCTACAATTTGCATCTGCATACGTCTGCGTTACAATCGTCGATCTATTTAATATTTTATCCAATACTATTTAATATTATTTAACCGATATCGCATACTTATTCAATCTATTATAATAAATATACTTATGTATTTTATTATATCACTGCTTATTTATATATGTATGTAACCTCGTATCCTACTACCTATTAGCGAATTGAATAACGCTAATTCCTCAGTACACATTAGAATATTATATCCTGCCAGAAGGTAAATTCGCAAATCATCTCAGAGATGCACGTTTAGTAAAGTGAACGTCGCATTAGCCTAATAAGACCAGGACCTGAGAACCCGGAATAACCGGATGTATACCTACCTCTCTATTCTTTTATGCTTTTAACACCTTGCATTTTCCAATAATTGCGAATTACTTTACCACACCGACTGACAGTGATCTTGCATATTGATATTTAAATTTATTTGACAAGTGTACTCCACCTTACCCTATTTGCTACTATTAAAACCATACCCTGTCATAAGGTAAATTCGTTACTACGATTCTGAGATGCACGTTCTGTAAAGTGAACGTCGCATTAACCTTCGGGGACCGGAATCCACGGGCAACCGTACATTTCTTCACCCTTCCCTGCTTACTCTCTCTCTGCTTTACAAACCTAACGAATTACTTTACCAAACCAAATGACAGTGGTCTTAATGATTATTAAAAATAATTAATTCACAATTTACAATTCAATTATTGATGCCTGAAGCTACACGTATTAATACTCTTAATATAGATATTAATACTTATATTCAAACCTCTATTCCTAACTCCTCTATACCCATTAGAGTTATATCCTGTCAGAAGGTAAATTCGCAAATCATCTCAGAGATGCACGTTTAGTAAAGTGAACGTAGCATTAGCCTATTAAGACCAGGACCTGAGAACCCGGAATAACCGGATGTACACCTATCTCTCTATTCTTTCATGCTTTTAATACCCTGCATTTTCCAATAATTGCGAATTACTTTACCATACCAACTGACAGTGATTTTGATATTCATTGACAATTTGTTACTTCAAAGTCTAAGATTTATTTATTCATTAAGAATTACTATTTCAAAGTTTAAGATTTAATTATTAAAGATTGAAACATCAAGTATTAATATTCTCAACGCAGATATTAATACTCCTATTCAAATCCTTCCTTTTATCCACATTATTACCAATTCTCATTTAATACAGGTTTATTATAATAATTACTGACATAAGGTTAATTTATTAATAGGTGAAGGGCTTTCTCGCATAAGATTAACCTTTCTTCTTTGTTCGCTTTCATTAACGAGTAAATCACGCTACAAACGTGAGTCATATTCAATTATTTCAAATAATAGAACAATCTATCTTTCGATTTATTCATGTGAATTTATTTAACCGTTAGATGGTCTCTCCTTTCCGACGAAGGAATCAGATCGATCGAAACGAGCAGCACCTTCACAGGCTACGCGAACGTAGATCTCGAAGACCTCTAAATCTAAACGTTCAAATTTATCCAACGCGAATAATCATACAACCTCCCTCTTCAGACGCTTATTCGCCAATTAATAATATTCCTCCGTACATTGACTATTCTCACCCTCAATTTCCTGAACAGTCTCATTCAGAATCAAATACTTACTTAATCGATCCAAATCATCAAATTTTAACTGACCCTGATTATTACGTCCATGAGCAAACTCAACAATTAGCATCTCCGGAATACGATCCATTTTTACAACCCAATTCTAATATTTTCGACGAAGCCACCGTGGTACTCGCTCCCGACGACGTCAATAATTTCATCCCAGAAGGAGCACAGAATAATTTTAGTTCCTTTATAAACTATCTTAACCAATCTAACGACTCTGAACAGGAGCTCAATAACATTGTAATACAGTTCCAAACTCATCCTGAACCGAGTCAGGACCAGTAGATTTTGTGTCGACATAAAGGATTTATAAATGAATAAACAATTTTTATACTTGTAAAATATCTTTATTTCTTGACCCGACCCGCAGAATTCCTTCTCCATCCGACTTTCTCAATCGAATCTCAAGCTCTCGGCATCCCAGGATATAGCCGGCCTAGCAGGTTGCCCTAAAAAAGTAGAGAGCAGCTTCTCGAACGTTTACCGAGGTAGACGCAAGAGAAGACCGACTTGTGCATAAAGTGATTTACCGTAAGGTGAATTGCCGGACGTAACAGCTGGCCGGGGCCGTACGTCAAGTTTGAGAGGGATTCACCTCGAAGGTCTCGGCGATGGCGCTGCCACGGGTCCAGTTCCTGTGGCGGATAAGACCTTGCTCTGGGATTCTATAACACCTGCAGAGGTAAACAGGATTTCCGTAAGGACTGGCACTGCGCCGGGATGGACCAGGTTACGCCGAGGATGTGGAACGCTGTTCCTGCAATTCTTCGTGCGCTTCTGTTCAATCTGCTGCTCCTGGCAGAGACGATCCCCTCGTCAATCGCCACAACCAGAACGGTGGCCACAACTCCTTGAGAAAGGGGGTATGTCCGATCGGCCAGGTCCGACGGAGTACCGTCCTCTCAGCATAAGATCCGTTATAACAAGACACTTCCACAAGATATTGGCAAAGAGATTGGCAGCCCTCGACATCTTCGACAAGCGCCAAAGGGGGTTCCGGCCGGTGGACGGGGTATGTGAGAACGTCACAGTCCTTTCATCCGTGCTTTGGGACGCCCGGAGGCGTTGTCGTTCTCTGCATGTGGCGTGCGTTGATCTGTCGAAAGCTTTCGATACGTTTGCGCACGCTGCTATTCATACGACTCTCGATGAGCTGGGGCTCTTTCGGGAGTTTAGAGAGTACGTAAGGGCTGTTTATTCGAATGCGCTGACCGAGTTGCAGGGGGTCAGCGCTGAGGAAGTGTCGGCCATCATGATCGGCCGTGGCGTGAGACAGGGTGATCCGTTGTCGCCCCTGCTGTTCAATCTGGTCGTAGATAGAGCACTAGGAATTCTCTCGGAGGACGTTGGCTATCGATTGGGTAACCGGCTTATCAATGCGCTGGGCTACGCAGACGACATTGTGCTCCTGGTCTCTACCAGAGATGGTCTGCAGGAGAACTTGACACGGCTTCATGACGCCTTTATGCGAAATGGGCTCGAGATCAACGCGAGAAAGACCGGAGTGCTGTCCATGGTGGCGTCCAGCCGAGACAAGAAGGTGAAGGTGGACACCACACCTTATTTCACCGTGGGGGGGAGCGATGATACCGCAAATATCCCTGGTCGATGTCTGGACGTATCTGGGCTGCGAATACACAGGTGCTAGGGAACTCGCAAGCGATCCACCCTTAGCTCAGGCCATCGAGCAACTCACGAGGGCACCTCATTAGCCGCAACAGCGGCTGAGGTTGTTGCGTGACTGTCTCCTTCCACGGTATTATCACCGATGGACAGTGGGTACGGTCTCGGCCAAAACCCTCAAGGGTAAGAATATCATCGTACGCACCGCGGTGCGACGATGGCTGCGTTTTCCCCATGATGTTCCTGCTGGATACTTGCATGCGCCGATACAGAGTAGCGGGCTTGGAATGCCTCTATTGAGAACTTTGATCCCAATTCTGAAACATAACCGACTGCAGCGGTTGTGTCGGAGTACTCTACCCGCAGCATGCGCGGCTGCCGAAACCACGTATGTGGCTAGGCAGCTTGTCTGGTGTGAAAACCAGATGCGAGTGCGGGGTCACAGAGTGACTACGACCGCTGAGCTCAGACAGCAGTGTGCGGCCTGGTTGCGCGAGTCGTGCGATGGGAGTAGACTCAGAGAGGTTGCGGCCTCCAACCTGAGCTCCTACTGGGTATCGGCTGGCGCCGATGCCATCCCAGGTGCCGAATACGTGCACTATCACCACATACGAGCTAACTGCATACCGTCTAGAGCGAGATGCTTCCAAAGTCGTGATGGGCGCGATAATCGCTGTCGTGCCGATTGTTCCGAAACCGAGACGCCGGCTCACTGCGTGCAACGCTGCTTCAGAACGCACGGAGTGAAAATCCTACGGCATGACGACCTATGCCGTCAAGTTGGTGGCTATTTACAGCAGATGGGATGGCGCGTCGATGCGGAACAAGCGTATTCGACGTCTGCCGGCCGGAGGCGGCCCGACCTGACCATCGCTAAGGGTGGTGAGGCAGTGGTCGTAGACGCGCAGGTAGTGTCTAGCAAAACCGCGTTGGAGATGTCCCACGAGCGTAAGGTGGAAAAGTACCGGTCATGTAATGATCTGGCAGCCGCTGTGGCGGAGCGCACAGGAGTACCACGAAATAATGTTCGTTTTACCGCCATTACTATTTCGTGGCAAGGTGTCTGGAGCTCGCGAAGCGAGTCTGAGTTGCGGGGGCTGGGTTTATCGTCCGCCCAGCTCCGAACGTTGACGACTCGGGTCTTGTGGGGCTCATGGGTGGAAACGTTTTAACGCAATGACATCGCGTTATAACGAGAGAAGACGGAACGTGGCCTCATCTAGTGGTGCATGATGGATGGCGCGTAGAGTTGGGGGCCTCCGCATCATTCGCGCGAGTTTGAATGATTGCGTGAATAGTCGAGGTGAAATACGAGCTGCCTTTAGCTAGCTCCGACCTTCACGATCCAGGGTGTTGACTGCGAACACCAACAGTAAACAGCTCTGCAATATCGCTGTCGGTGGCTACTTGGCGACTGTGATTTTGTAGCAGTCGTCGCGCACCGTAGGCGAAACAGCCAAATGCCTCGTCATCTAATTAGTGACGCGCCATCGCCACCCTCCCCTGACCCCTTTCCAGGTCCTTCTCGTCGGCCGCCCGCTGGGTCACGACGCCGCCCAACACCCGCTGTCCCTGTCCCTGCTCCCCGCAAGCCCCGTAATTCCCATGCCCACACTGTGATCGTGCGTTCACCACGAAGACCGGACTCGGCCTCCATCGCCGACGTGCACACGAGGCCATCGTCAACGAGGAGGTTAACGTCGAGAGAGTTAACCGCCAATGGAGCGACGAAGAGAAGCGCATGATGGCGAGGGAGAAGGCGCTTGCCGCGAATCGAGGCGTTAGGTTTATGAATCAACATCTGTTAACCGTCGTCCCGAATCGCACCCTTGATGCCATCAAGGGGATGCGTAAGAACGGCGGTTACCAGCGCCTCGTCGCGACGGCACTGGAGGATCTGGTAGCCGCATCATCGAGCGAGAGCTCGTTTCTCTCGGCCGGTGGCTCCAGTCCTCCCGTCTCCCCTCGACCCATCGCCATCTCTCCCCACGGGTCGCCTGGCTCGCCTTCGCTTTCTCCATCTTCTCCCGGCTGGGGTGATGCGTACGGCAGTTTTGCCGGTGCTATACGCGCGCTCATCCCGGTTGTGGAGGCCATCCAGGGATGGAAGTCCCATATCCTGATCCAGATCAGATCAGGAATTCTGGATGGCCAGCGGAGGACCTGGGCCCGTGGGTATTGAGTGTGTTCCCTCCGACGCTTCCTCGTGTGCGACCGCCCGTACGAAACCGTGTCGTCAATCCGGATAGAAAAGCGCGCCGCCGAGCGGAGTATGCGCGCGCCCAGCGCCTCTTCCGTTCGAGCATGTCGCGCGCGGTCAAGGAGATTCTGGATGGTGCCACTGAGGCAGACGTGGTTCCCGGTGTGCGGCAGATGGCCGCGCACTGGGGCCCGTTCGTAGCGCAGGAGTCCGCTCCTGTCGCACCGGCTCCGCGTCTTCCACCGAAAGCGGAGCTTAGTGGCACCTGGTCTCCAATCTCTTGTGAGGAGGCGGCAGCCATCAACCTGCCCCTCAACTCCATTAAGAGGGACGCCAGGACGGCTACATTGTCGCCGCACCCGTCATCAAAGCACCGCTGCCTTAGATCGACTAGCTTGGACTTGCGAAGCCTTTGGGCAAAGATCTTATGTAAGTGCCTCACGACCACGGAGGTGATGGAGATCGAACGGAAATCCCCCGGCAGGGAGCACTCCCCCCTCTTCGGGATGAAAACCGTCCGACTCACCAGCATCGATGCTGGGAAACCTCCGTATTGCAGCACGATGTTGAAGAGGAGAGCTTTGATGGAAGCTGGTACCGCTTTCCATATCCGTACGCCGATGCCGTCTAATCCGAGGGCCGAGTTGAGGGGCAGGTTGATGGCTGCCGCCTCCTCACAGAAGATTGGAGACCAGGTGCCACTAACCTCCGCTTTCGGTGGAAGACGCGGAGCCGGTGAGACAGGAGCGGACTCCTGCGCTACGAACTGGGCCCCAGTGCGCGGCCATCTGCCGCACACCGGGAAACACGTCTGCCTTAGTGGCACCATCCAGAATCTCCTTGGCCGCGCGCGACATGCTCGAACGGAAGAGGCGCTGGACGCGCGCATACTCCGCTCGGCTGCGCGCTTTT
>NW_028190573.1:0-79259 GCF_048542155.1 Nylanderia fulva
ACCCCCCGCAACAGCAACCGCAGCAGCAACCGAACAGCAACCCCCAGCAAAAACCCCCCAAAAAGGGCAGCAGCTTTCCCAAAACAGCAACCGGGGGCAACACCGCAGTGCCCCCGCACCCCCGCCGCAATCGCACCCGCCCGCGCCCCCGCCCCCGCAGCCGCGCCGCAGTGGGCCCGCACCCGCAGTCGCAGTCGCAGCCGAGCTGTACAATGAAATACGTGTTGTCTAAATTTTTTTTTTCTAAACACACACGTATACATGTAAATATACAATTTTACTATTTCAATTATTCAATTGACGAGGACCCGGGGCGAGGGCCCGATGGTACGGCAAGGGGGGGGGCCATTTTCATGCCCGGGGTCGCGGACAGAAGGGCCGCGGGTCCGGTGGGGGGGGGCGGGGGGGCCCGCCAACAATAATAAAAAATTTTTTAAAAATTAATTTTTTTAAAAAATTACAAATAAACATAAATCAAAAATTGGGTTGCATTTTATAACTATTTTTATTACTTTTACACTTTTAACTATTACTTTTTATTACTTTAAAATACTAATATACAATTATTTTAATTTATTTTAATATTACTTAAATTAAAAATTTTATAAAAAAATATTACATTTATTTAAGCATTTTATTTAATAATTTTTGCAAAATATGTAAAATCCCACAAAAAAAGACATCACAGATGAAAAAAAAAAAAGCGAAAAGTTATATTTTTCGCCAGAAAAAATAGTTCTTTAATAAAAAAATTTTACTTCTCAAAATTTGTTTATGGGAAAAAAAATTCCCCTTTGAAATTCTTCCCCATGGGAAAACATCATAGTTTTTGAGGCAGGCCGCCATGTTATTTTTTAGTCATTAAAAAATTTTGGTACTCTGGAATTACGACAATATTTTTCATTGTCGGGCTAGTATGAATTTCAATCAAATCTCTATAAACACTATTATTTTTTGTGCACAAAGAAAAACATATCCACTTATTTTCTAGAATCAAATTGTAATAGTTTTACTTATGTTATGATATTCATGTGAACTTGCACCTTGAATAAATATCACAGTTATTTCAGGTAATATATTTTTACAAAATTTAGATAATATACACTTAATTTTTCACTTTAACTGGCCCCTTGAAAATCATTTTTCTTTTCGTGATAATTTATTATAGATCGTTTAAATTTTTGAGTACCTTTTTTAACATGGCCTGACCTTTTCTTTTTTTAGGGGGTTTTTTTAGGATAATTTTTCATCAAATTTTTTATATATATATTTTTTATAAAATATTCCGATTTATTATGTACTAAAAATGCGCGTCGATCTTTGTTTTTGCGCGGTACAGTAGAGTATGTACCCCAAAAATCCCCGTATTATACTTTTGATTATTACTTTGCGGGGCCTCCCACGTCGCGCGGTGCATGCACGTTAAAACCGAAAAAAGCAGCGTATATTTTAGTTGTGTGTTGCCCAAAAATATGGGACGAAAAATGGGGGCCAAAAACATTTGCCCCTTTCGAAACGGGGGAGTTTCCTTCAAAAGGGGGCTGGAAAAAGGGGTTAGTTTTTTTAAAAAATTTTTCATATATGACCCCTACAAAAATATATAATATAAAATTTATATATTAATATAACCCTTTTTAAAATTAATATATCACATCCCCTTGATTTATTTAAAAATTGTTAAATGAAATCTATCATCTAAAAAAAAACCCTAATCTACCTATCACTTCGATTTTTCTGTCTCTTTTCTTTTTTACATTGCATTCTTTTTTATATGCACAGGGGGAAAAGGGGTTTTTTTAAAATATTGAAAAATTCCCAAAAATAAAAAAATTAATTTTTTAAATTTAAAAAAATAAAAAAAAATCTTTATGAAATTTAAAATTTTCCCCAAAATTTTAGTTTAAAAATTTTTTGAAAAAAAAAAATTTTTTTAAAAAATTTTTCTTTCTAACCCCGCTGTTTTTGTTTTAAAATGTTTTATTATGTTTTTAATCTCAAAAATTTCTTTTATAAAATTTTATTTATTACAAAGAATTATTTTCTTAAAACCCCTTATAATGTTATTTGATGGGGGGGGTTTAAAACACATAAAACACAAAATATATAGGGTTTTGGTTAAACGGGGGCCATCTATAATAATTTTTAAAATTTATTATAAAGAAAAAAATTCTTTGTAATAAAGGGGTTTATATAAAAGTTTTTGAGATTGAATCAAAATAATGCATTTTATAAAAAAAGGAGAGTAGTTGGGGTACAACAAAAACTTTTAATAGTAATAAAAATGGGGAAAAGTTGAAAATAGTAAAAAAAAAAGGGGTTTTTCATCCCCCAAAAATGACCCCCCCGTTTGCTATTTTTTTTAAAAAAAAAATCTTTTTCCCAAACCCCTTTGCATGGCGTTCTGGTTATTAAAAAAAGATTTTTTACATCGAAAACGATTTTTTCTTTTTTTATTTCCCCTTTTAAAATATCTTTTCCCCAAAAACGATTTGCATGTGCGTTTGGTAATTAAAAAAAGATATTTTATATCATAGACTTTTTTTCGTCTGTTAGTTGTTTCTAAAATA
Source organism: Nylanderia fulva (assembly GCF_048542155.1). Lineage (NCBI taxonomy): Eukaryota > Metazoa > Arthropoda > Insecta > Hymenoptera > Formicidae > Nylanderia > Nylanderia fulva. The sequence goes on from NW_028190573.1 coordinate 2,568, forward strand.
TTTTTCTCCCAGAACGATTGATGTGGGGTTTATTATTAAAAAAAAATTTTTTTTCAAACCCCTTTAAATTTGTTGTTAGTTGTTTCTAAAAAATCTTCTCCCAGAACGATTTGCATGTGAAATTTTAGTTATTAAAAAAATTTTTTAAAAATCAGAGACGATTTTTTTCCCCTTTTTAGGGTTTCTTTAAAAAATTTCTTCTCCCAGAACGATTTGCATGTGCTTTTTGGGTTTTAAAAAAAAAAATTTTTAAATCAGAGAGTTTTTTTCGTCTGTTTTTCTTTAAAAATATCTTCTCCTAGAAAAATTTTCTTTTTGCGTTTGATTTTAAAAAAGAATTTTTACCGAGCCCCATTTTTTCGTCTTTTGGGGGGCCCCCAAAAAAATCTTCTCCCAAAAACGTTTTTTCAATGTGCGTTCGGTTTTAAAAAAAGATATTTTAATCAGAGACGATTTTTTCGTCTGTTAGTTGCTTCTAAAATATCTTTTCCCGAACAATTTGCATTGCGTTCGGGGGTTTTTAAAAAAAAAAAATTTTTATATCAGAGACGATTTATTCGCCCCGTTGTTTTTCCCCAAAATATCTTCTCCCAAACGATTTGCATGGGGGGTTTCTAGTTATTAAAAAAAAAATTTTTTATCCTCTTAAAATTGAAGCAATTTGTAACGACAAAAGTTTCCCCAAATTTTTGGGAAAAAAAATTGAAAAAATCACTGGCGATTTTTTTTTTTAAACGGCATCAATTTTCGAGTGTACGACAATCTATCTGGGGGGCCCTAAAAAACCATTGAAGGCTAAAGAAAAAAATTATTTTAAACCCCCTTTAATCCACAAAAAAAAAAAAATAATATAATTTTGAAAACGTTTCAAACACAACCTTTTTGGTATTGTTGGGAATTTTTCCCGGCCGCTTTGGGGCTACAACTTATTTTTTAGGAAAAAACCCCTTGGGGAAGGGGGCATATTCTGGATTTAAAAACTATGAGATAACATTTTTAAAAAAATTTATAGCAAAAAAAAAACTGTCCCCTTTTTCCCAAAAACAAAAAAAATTTTTTTACATTAACTGAAAGGTAAAATTCAAAAAAATATTGTTAAAAAAAAAGTTTTAAAAAAATCCCCTCATTTAAAAAAAAGGGGAAGACGAAAAAAATTATTTAAAAGGTTTTTGTTTTTCTCACGGGAAGGGGCGATGGGGGCCCTTTTTAATTTTTAAAATAAAATAAAAATGTTTTTATTTAAAATATAATATTCTGTTATTTTGATATAAAAATACAGCATTTTGGGGAATATATTTGGTTTTTCCAATATTGATAAGAGAAGAAAATGCGAATTGTGCGAACTGCAAAAAATTGTTTTTATAAAAAATTAAAACAGGTAATCCCCTATACGTCCCAAAAACACGTTGAAAAACCCCTACCTTAGGTGTATACTGTATTTTTAATGTATTTGTATATGTATATGGTAGTTTCCTTTTGCACCCCATTTTATTTTAAGAAATATATACATATATTACTTTTAAAAAAGGGGGCATATATCCAGCATAAACATATTTTTAAATGTACGGGGTGATTAAAAAATCTGGAAATGGGCCAATTTTAAAATAGTGGTCTTAAAAAAAATACAAAGGGGTTTTGATTTTTCCCCCAGGTGTCAAATTTTGAGTTCATTTATAGGAAAATTTTTAAAAAACCTTTATTTTTTATTAGATTTTTTTGTAGTTTTTTTCGCGCTTTCCAAAAAGCTTTAAAAATAAAACATTTTTTCTAAATTTTACTTTTTGAATTATAAAGATTCGAAGAAATTGTTTGACAAAAAATTTTTTTTCTTTTTTAAAATATTCAGTTTTAGGGGACCCCTATTTTTTTTTTTATGCACAAAAAATGAGACCAATTTGTATAAAGAAAATGCACCCAGCAAAAACAAAATTAACTGCTATTTTCATGTATAAAATACTATAAAAACGTGCATTTTACATGAAAATATAGGGGAATTTTTTCATTTATAGATGAAAAAATTTTTTAAAAAGGGCCCCTATTTTATTTTTATTTTTGGGAAAACATCCCAGATGCATCAAAATTGTAGGATGCCAAAAAAAATCTTTCGCTAAGTCACTATCCTATCTAAATTAACCCCTAAATATAAACCCCCTAAGGGGGAAATTCAACTAACGTGTAGGAAAATTTTTCACACGTTTTTTACGTTTATATAGAAAAAATTTAAAATTTTTCGGGAAATTTTTTTTTGAAAATTTTAAAGGGGCTTTTCCCCAAATGTTTTTTTCTTTCCCCCCTAGATTGGTTTTTTTTCCCCTGCAAAAAAATAAAAAATGTATAATAAAATTTTAATGTTTTCCCCAAAATATGTCAATTTTATAAAAGAATTTTTCCTTTAAAAATTTAAACCAAAAACGGGGGATAAAAAAAATTTTATTGGTTTTGGAAAAAAACTCGAGATAAGCTACAAGAATATCAAAAAAAAATAAGGGGTTTTTTTTAAAAAAATTTTATCTTGAAATGACCCTAAATTGCCCCCACGTCAAAGTCAAACACCAAAAAAATATTTTTTTTTCCCAGAAACAATTTTATTATAAAAATAAAAAATTATAAAAAATATAAAAATTATACTATAAATTCCCCCAAATTAAAAAATGAAATATGTCTATTTAAAATTTGAAAAAAGAACTTTTTTAAAACATTCTTATTTTTAAAAATATATAATTTTATTGCAAAAAATAAAAAAAGGGTTTCCCCATATAAAAATATATAAGGGGGTTTTTAAAAAAGGGGCATGATTTTTTTCAGAATTTTAAATTTTTTTATATAAAAAATTTTAAATTTTATATAAAAAAAACATATTTTCCTATTTTTAATTTTAATTTATAATTTTTAGATAAAATTTTTTATAAAAAATTTTTCCCCGGGGGGGAAAACCCTGCAATTTTTAATTTTTTTCATAAAAACCCCTATTTTTGGAAAAAAATTTTACCTTTCCGGGGTTTTTTACCCCCTTTGTTATATTATATATATATTATATATATATATATGGTAGATTGTTTTTTTCCCTTTTAAAAAAATACATGAAAAAATCAAATTCATAAAAATTTTTTAAAAGAGCAATTTAAAAATTTTGGGTTTAAAACTTTTTTAAAAAAGAGACCTTTAATATGTTTTTTTTATTTTTTTTGACACTTTTAGAGGCGTGTAAAAAAATTTTATTTGAAAATAAAAATTTTTTATGTTGCTGTTTCAATATTTAACCCCAAAAAAAGGGGGCTTTTTGAATATAATATTCCTTTGATATAGGGAAAATTAAAATTGGGGGGAAAATTTCGAAATTTTTTAGTTCCCTAAAATTGGGGGCGCTAACCCGTCGAATTTGGGAAAACCCCGGCTTCCCTTAATTTTAATAAAAAATTTTGGAAGGTCAAAAATTAAAAAAAAAAATTATTTAAAAAATAAAATGATTTTTGGGGCCAAAACAAATGAAAATAAATTTTTGGGGTAAATTAAAAAATTTTTTTAGATCAAAATAGAAATTTACTGCAGATTTTTTTAGATCTGAATAGATTTACGAAAATAATCGATTGGGGTTTTTACTAAAATACAAAATTTAAAAAAAAATATTGGAAGATTTAAACAAATTTTAAGATAGCAAAAAAGATTTACATATTTTTTTTTAAAAAATTATTAAAAATTTTTTTTAGAAAAAACCTTTTTCCCCCGGGTCTTTTTTTTGAAGCAGTAAAAAGGGAAGGGAGGGGAAAAAATTCAAATTCTGAAAACCCCCTTTAAAAGAAAAACTTCAAGCTTGAAAAAAAAAAAAAAATTTTTTAATTAAAATTTTTTTTAAGCGGAGTTTTGGTTTTTTTTTAAAAAAAATAAAAAATTTTGACAAAAAAACATATGCGTTAATTTTGTTTGATATTTTTTTTTTAAAAAAAAAAGGAAAAACCCTTTTTCCGAGGGGACGGGGGGAAAACAATGGTTTTCAAGAGCCCCCGGTATCCCCCCCGCCTAGGGGGGCCCAAAGTTTTTTTTTATAAAAAAAGGGAAAAAACCGCTAAATAAACGCGAGGGGGCAATGGTCGAAAAACGGGGCTAAAAACGTGGTTGGAAAATTAATTTATATCAAAATTAATATAAAAAAAATAATGTAAACTTATAAAAATTTTTTTAAAATTTTAAATAAAAAATAAAAAATAATAAAGGCTAATAAAAAAAAATAATATAAATTTATAAAAAAAATACTCATAATAGCACTTAAAATGGTGATGTTTAGTAAAAAATTTTAAAAAATTCTTTTGTTTTTCCTTTAAAATTTTATTTTTTTTTTTTTATTCGGGGTTTTTTTTTTTTTAAAAAATTTTTTTTTTATACCAAAACCCCTTTTTTATTTTTTTTCAATAATTTAAAAACAATTTTCAATTAAATTTGACCTACCCCGGGGTTTTTTTAAAGGGGGCATTACCTTTTCATTTACGCCAATATACGTTTACTAGGGCAAAAATTTTTGGGAAGGTCGCGTATAGAACGGGGGGTTGCCTGCAAAAATGCAGGGGGCCTTGACATTATTATTGAAAATTTTTTTTTTGGGGTAAAAGGGGGTTAAAAAAATTACATACTGTGGTTTTAAAACGAGCTTGATTTATTTTAAACGAGAAAAAAAATTCACATAAGGGGTTTTATTCAAATTTAAATTTTTTTTTTATTTTTTCAAAAAATTTTGAGCATTTTTTCTTTTAATTGGGGGGTCGGGGACCTCGAGGTTTCGGGGGGAGACGTTTTAAAAATTTACATTAAAAATTTTTTCGAGCAATCAAGAAAAGCCAAAATTCAACACTAAGCGGTAATAAAAACGGGCGCATTCCCCCTTCCCCCTCAAAACAAGAGAAAAGAATTTTTTTGAAAATAAGTACATTATAAGCAGAAAAATAGGTACCCCAAAAAAAAATAAACATAAACCAATAAAGTATTTCGTTATATTTGCGTCTAATATCGTTTTTTTTTCCCAAAGGGGGTTCAAAATTTTTAAAAAAAATTCCTCTACTGTAAAGCCCTGCACGCATAAAAATTTTTTTTTTCTTTTTAAACCCCAACGCTTTAAATCTGTTATTTTTAAAGGGGTTTCCTATTAAAAAAAACCCGGAAATTTTTCAAAGCTTTTATAATTGCAAAAACCCTCGAGCCCCCTAGCTACTGTATTTTTCTTCCGCCGAAGTCTTTTGGTGCTTTTATAAAAAAACGGGTGCCCCAAAAATTATTGTCATAAAATTTTTTAAAAAGCGTATGCCGATTTTTTCGCATCGGTATGAATTGATGGTCGATGTTTATTTTAGGATACTTTAAGGGGAAAGGTTTTTTTCCCCGAAAAATCCTTTATTTTGGGGTTAAAAAACCCAAAATTTTTATTTTCCCCCCAAAATTGGGGAAAAAACCCCTTTTTTTTTCCCAAGGTTTTCCAAAAGGGGCCCGCAATAAATGAAAAAACCCCTAAAAAATTTTCGGAAAAAAACCCGGTAAAAAAAAAGCTCTTTGAACTTGCCCCTTTTTTTTCCGGCTCGGGGGAAATTGTAAAACCCGTTATTTTCGCTTCCGACGGTTTTTCCCAATTTTTTTTATTTTCCCTGGGGGGCCCCAGGGGGGGGGGGGAAATTTAAAAAATTCCCTACTTTTGTTGTTAAAAAATTTAAACATTTTTTTTTTTTCCAGGGGTTCTTTTGGTCCGGGGGTTTTCCCCCCCGTCCCCCCTTAAAATTTTTCAAAGTTTCCCCCGTAATTTTCCCCACGACAAAAAAAGTTTTTCCATTTATTTTGGGTTTTTAAAAAAATTGGGGAAAATAAAATTTATAAAAATTTTGGGAAAAAAGCCCCTAAATTGGGGCCAAAGGGGCCAATCAATTTTTTAAAAAATTCTACCTAAAAAAAAAACCCCAAAAAACCCGGAAGGGAAAAAAAAATGCCCGGGAAATTTTTCTTTTTTTGGCCTTATCTTCCCCCCCTTTCCCCTTTTTTGGGAAACCCCGAAAATTCTTTTTCCCCCTTTTTTTTAAAGGGTTTATGATGTATTCACACGAGTACAAGTGTGAATGCATAATAAGTTAAGGCGAATGCGGCAACTTTACGCGCGATGTATTTGTTGTCCTCCGCACATGTCACATACAATATTTTTTGTAATGTCTATCGCAAAAGTTCGATTTAAGATGTTTTTACTCATGCACTTATCTCTTGATTTTTTCGGTAATAAAGTCTTCGTGGCAGATTGAGCTGCTTCTATAAGTTCTAACGGCGTAGATGGTCTTAAATATTCGTTTCTTATTTTTAATGAAATAAATCGCAGGATTAAGAATCTTATCGACAGCAAATTAAATATAACTGATAAAGAAAATAAAAAGGGTCTTCACGATAACAAAGATAATATTAAGAAATATTAGATCAGAAATCAACTATAATAAAAGACTTATTTTGGAAATGTTATACATAAAAAAACATAAGAATAGTATAAATTTAAAGAAACATCGAATCTCTTGAAAGCTGTTATTTTGACATTTTAGAAAAATTATCTGACACATTTTTTTAATAAAAAAAAAACAAATTAATCTTTAACTATTGACAACACTATTGACTATATATAAACAGGCTAGGATATAATAATGACACATATTATTCCTTGATATTGCTGAGTCGCAACAACCAACGCATAACATCAATATGTAAGTTATTGCTAATTTATATTTTTTGGAGTGTTCTTTATTGGAATTCTTTTAATATATCTATTTTGTGAGAAAAAAAAGGGCTTGAATAAATGGAACTCATCTCGTGAAGATGCCGGAACAGACTGTTCGCTCTGTCCAACGACGAATTTGGACTCCGTGCATTTATGTGAGAGATGGTCTTAAACATAAGACATCTAAGAATAATTGTTTCAACCATTGTAATTAAATCGAATGATAATCGAAGTTTCGTCTTTACATAGCTTGCGAGATTATGTTTAAATTTCTTTATTATATTTTATAATTTTATACTTGCAGTTGATTGTATTGATAAAGACTTAGTAAAGTCGAAACGTCTACATTTATATTATGAATAAATAATTTTTAATTATCCTTACAATGTATGCCTTACTTTACCACATTAGTGCGAGAAAAGCATCTTTATGATTTACTTTACCGCACTAGTGTGGTAATGTAGGTTACTATGGTTACACTTTACCGCACTAGTGCGGAAAATATCTTCTTTCTTAATGGTTATTGATTGATAGTTTTTGTTTTACCATTTCTCGATTGACATAACAAACTTGAACGTAACGAAATTCACGCGAGACAAAACGTTAATTTGTTATAACCTTCATTATTCAAAAAGGATCAAATGGATAAAAGAAACGAGTATTTAAGACCATCTACGCCGTTAGAACTTATAGAAGCAGCTCAATCTGCCACGAAGACTTTATTACCGAAAAAATTAAGAGATAAGTGCATGAATAAAAACATCTTAAATCGAACTTTTGCGATAGACATTACAAAAAATTTTGTATGTGACATGTGCGGAGGACAACAAATACATCGCGCGTAAAGTTGCCGCATTCGCCTTAACTTATTATGCATTCACACTTGTACTCGTGTGAATACATCATAAACCTTCGGCTCATCACGCGCAATGTAATTCGTTATTTTCCGCACTTGCCACATAGGATACTATTTTCAGTGTGCATGACAAAATTATCTGGCAAACAAGGTGCCAATTTAGGAGATTGATCTTGTTGATTATTTATCATCGACGAAATAACGGACTTTTTACATGTTACAGGCATGATCAAGGAAGTGCGAATTCAAGGATTTGCGACGACGGCATCTCTGTTGCGGGCTTTCGAGAAAGTGATCCTCCGGGCAAGGGGACAGAGGGATGGCATGGTCACCCCGATAGGAAAACCGGACGGCAGTGCGAGTTTTCACAGAGGATTGAAACAGCGAAAGAGTGAACGAAAGAGAGCAGAAATCGAGACGATATTACAACTTGCGGGGAACAGAATCATATATGAGTGGAAACTGTCCAACGAGGGTGAGCGGCGTAAAATGTTTTTGCTGCGGCGAACGCGGACACGTAGCGGACAGATAACTGTAGAAATGCGTTAGGAGATATGATCCGAAATTATACGCCAAATATAAAATACGCGATGTAGAAGTTAAAATGAAATTGATTCTTAAAGATGACAAGCCCGTATACCAAAGAGCGCAAAAATGTTCCTAACAAGAAAAACAAATAATAAAGAGACAGATAGATGAGTAACTGAATGACGATATTATACGGCCGTCGTTGTCGGAATATGCGAGCCCCGTGATCTTGGTAAAAAAAAAGGAACGGCGTATCGATTATGCGTAGATTACCGGCGACTAAATCAAAAGATTGTAAAAGACCGCTATCGCCTGCCGCGCTGATCGATGATCAGCTGGATCGGCTGCAGAATGCGAAAATCTTTACTACCTTAGATCTTGAAAATGGATTTTTTCATGTCGAAGTATACGAAGATAGCCGAAAATATACGGCATTTATTACGTCTGATGGACTAGGTACGAATTTTTAAAAATGCCATTTGGCTTGTGCAATTTACCGGCAGTTTTTCAAAGATTTATAAACGTTACTTTTCCAGATTTTATTAACTGACATACATGGACGACTATTGTGTCGTCTGAAAATTACGGGGAGACTTTAGAAAAACTTAAGCGGACAGGGCGAGTAAATCCGGACTAGCAACTGGAATAAATGCTATTTTTTAAAAACAAAAGTAGAGTTTCTGGGACAGGAAATAAAATTGGAACCGTCGGAAGCAAAAATAGACGCGGTTACGAGATTTCCCGAGCCGAGAAATATAAAGCAAGTTCAAAGAGCTTTTTGTTTATCCGGTTATTTCCGAAAATGTATTAGTAGTTATTCATTTATTGCGCGGCCCTTGGTCAACTTATTGGGAAGAAAGAATGTTGTTTTCCAATTTGAGGGAAAATAAAGAAATGCGTTTAACAAAATAAAGGATGCTCTGGTGAATAAACCTATTCTTAAAGTATCCTAAAATAAACATCAGACCATCGAACTTTATACCGATGCGTCAAAATACGGCTATAGCGCTATTTTATTACAATATGACAATAATTTATTGCATCCCGTATATTATGTAAGCAGCCGTACGACTTCGGCGGAAGAAAAATACAGTAGCTATGAGCTCGATGTGCTTGCAATTATAAAAGCTTTGAAAAAGTTCCGCGTGTATTTAATAGGTATATCCTTTAAAATAATAACAGATTGTAAAGCGTTCAGTTTAATCATAAGTAAAAAAAGATTTATGCGTGCATGGGCTTTACAGCTAGAGGAATTTAGTTATAACATTGAACATCATTCGGGAAAAACGATATTAGACGCACATATAGACGCATTACTTTATTGGTTTATGTATTATTTCTTTTGTGTACCTATTATTTTGCTTATAATGTACTTATTTTCAAAACAATTCGTGCTCTTGTTTTGACATGCAACGGGTAATCGCGCGATTTCATTACCGCCGAGTGTTGAATGTGTCATTACTTGATTGACTCGCAAAATTTGTAATGTTGTGACGACCCGATTAGCCGTCACTAGTCGCCCGCGCTCATGTAAACGGCCCCTTTCGGGGCCACCACACGAACACGTTGGGAATCCGCCTTTTGCCCCCACCCGTCACTCCGCCCCCTCCAAGCTAGTCTTAGAGTGGGGTGGCCGACGGGTATAAAGAGCGGCGCAGCCGAGACTTCACGACCAGTCCCGTCCTGGTCCCTCGAGCGTACTCAGGGATCACTCCTCAACTCCCACACTCCAAATCACCCCGGCCGACGAGCGTTCTCGTCGTGCAGGCCGAGCGTCCTCGGTCACCGGGTCCTGTCCAGAAATCACCCCGGCCGACGAGCGTTCTCGTCGTGCAGGCCGAGCGTCCTCGGTCACCGGGTCCTGTCCGTAAATCACCCCGGCCGACGAGCGTCCTCGGTCACCGGGTCCTGTCCGTAAATCACCCCGGCCGACGAGCGTTCTCGTCGTACAGGCCGAGCGTTCTCGGTCACCGGGTCCTGTCCATAAGTCACCCCGAGCGACGAGCGTTCTCGTCGTGCAGGCCGAGCGTTCTCGGTCACCGGGTCCTGTCCGTAAGTCACCCCGGCCGACGAGCGTTCTCGTCGTGCAGGCCGAGCGTTCTCGGTCACCGGGTCCTGTCCGTAAATCACCCCGGCCGACGAGCGTTCTCGTCGTGCAGGCCGAGCGTCCTCGATCACCGGGTCCTGTCCGTAAGTCACCGGCGCCCGACGGAGCTCGCCCTTCTCAGGGCGCCCGTACGCGTGTCCGCGTTGGAAACTTTAGGTATAAGTCGTGTCCGCGTCCGTATAGTCTGGTCGCGTTTCGTCCGTAATCTTTCTATCTGTCAATCCTAGCAATAAGTCGTGTCCGCGTCTGTATAGTCTGGTCGCGTTTCGTCCGTAATCTTCCTATCTGTAACTTCTAGTAATAAGTCGTGTCCGCGTCCGTATCATCTGGTCGCGTTTCGTCCGATTATACTGTGCTGTGTATAATGGTTTGAATCACGGGAGAACCACAGGAAGGTGGCCCCGAATAAACTCTACTTTTACCAGAGCAACCGTGTGTCATTGTAAATCTGAGTCTCCCCTCTTCCCGAATCCTGGCACCGGCGAGCCGATCCGTGGCGTCGGGAAAGGTGCTTCGTTACATGGCGCCCGAACAGGGACCTGACTCGACCGTCTGAGACTCCGGTTTGCAATCCGCATGCTTGGGTGGATCTACCGCCTAGATAAAGAGGAAGTCGTCCGATACCTCGCCAACCGCGATCTAGACCCAGAAGGGAGATTAATCGACCTCCGCCGCCGCATAAGAGACCACGTAATGGCCAATCAGCCAAACACCGAAGCGGCCGAAACGCTCCACGCGCCGCTTAGCCGCGAAGAACGTTACCGGAGTGCACGCGGAACCCCCGAACCACCCGAAGCCGACCCGGCTAAGGCCCTCAACCAGATACGCAAATGGGGCTGCCATTTTGATGGTAAGGACCCCCTCGCTTTCCTCGAGCATCTGGAGGAACTCAGTGTGGCCTATGGTCTGGAAGACCACAATCTTCTCACCGGTCTGTCCGAGCTGTTAAAGAGCGACGCCCTTCTGTGGTGGAGAAACACCATAGAACAGTGGTCCACATGGGCCGGGTTCCGAAAGGATTTCTTGGCCCAGTATCTATCACCCGGGTACAAACGACAATTACGACGGGAAATACAGGGCCGGCGACAGAAGCCAGGAGAGGCGTTTACGCGATACGCTACCGCCGTACAGACAATGATGCGTAGGGCTGGCGGCTACACTAGCCAGGAACGGCTCGAGCAATTATACGAAAACGCCGACCCGGAACTCTAGCTATACGTTCGATTGGACGAACTGCACTCCGTTTCCGCGCTATGCAGTCGTGCCGCCGAGTGGGAGGAAATCCACCGGCGTCGCCAAGAACAACGCCGCAAAACATCACGGTCCACCGAGGCGAATCTTGCCGCCACTACATATGACCGTGCGAGTTGCTGTTGGCGATGCAAACAGCGAGGGCACACACGACTCGACTGTCGCCGCCCAGCACGGAAGTTCTGCTCGCAGTGCGGGAAGGATGGCGTCCTAACGCGAGACTGCCACCCTCCGACGGAAAACGACCGGCGGGTCGGAAACGAGGCGGCCATCGCCCGACCCGCGTCCAGATAGAGTACACACCGCGGCCGCATTTACCAGTCCAGATTCACCGATTCAACACCTGGGCACTTCTCGATTCCGGATCCGAGGTATCGTTTGTGAACGCCGCCATGGCCAAACGCCTGTCTGACCGCGGCCTCCAGATCCAGCCGTCCGAAGAACCGGTCAACTTAGCCGACGGTTCCAAGGCACCCACCTCCGGTTCGATCCGCTTCGCCATCCGAGTCGGCCCTCGCTCTGTCCGCCACCGCTTCCAGGTCCTGGATGACCTCAGCAGCGAGGTACTAATCGGAGTCGACCTATGGGCTCGGTTACGCATTACGCTGCCGCCTCCTCCATCCAACCGACCAGGGAGGACGGCTCCAGCCCAGGTGGCGTCTGTCCACGGCAAATTGTCCGCCGGAATCTCCCCACGCTCACCAGAGGAAGACCAGCGTTTCCGGCAGTTCTTGGATACCGAACTTCGGCTATTTGAGTCCGTGCAGGGGCCCACCGATCGCACCAAACACCAGATCAGATTACGGCCTGGGGCCCCAATAAAGCAGAGGTACCGACCCCGTAATCCGGCCATGCAGGCCGTCATTGATAGCGAGGTGAATAAAATGTTGGAAGCCGGAGTGATCGAACCATCCAACAGCGCATGGAGTTCCCCCGTAGTCCTCGTCAAGAAGAAGGATGGAGGACACCGATTTTGTATCAATTTCCGTAAGTTGAATCAAGCTTCCGACAAAGATGCATACCCACTGCCGCACATCCTCGCTACACTTGATAAGCTCCGAGGGGCCCAGTACCTTTCGACACTAGACTTAAAGGACGGATATTGGCAGGTGCCACTAGATCCGGTCAGCCGTCCAGCCACCGCCTTTACCATTCCTGGGCGAGGACTCTACCAATTTAAAGTCATGCCTTTTGGGTTACATTCGGCACCGGCCACGTTCCAACGGTTGCTGGATAGTGTTCCTCGGCCCGGAACTCGAGCCACACGTATTGGTCTACCTCGACGACATCATCGTAGTCAGCTCGTCATTGGAGACCCATATGGAACATTTGGCCGAGGTCTTCAGACGGTTAAGACAAGCGCGCCTCCGCCTTAACCCACAGAAGTGCCACTTCTGTTGCAGCCGTCTCAAATATTTGGGGCATATAGTGGACAAAGACGGCATTCGAACTGACCCAGGCAAGGTCAGCGCGGTAGCCGCGTGGACAGCACCGACAACCGTACGTCAAGTGCGCCAATTCCTCGGCGTCGCTTCCTGGTACCGCCGTTTTGTACCAGACTTCTCCACCACCGCCGCACCGTTGACACGCTTGACCCAAAAAAGAGCACGTTTTGCGTGGGGACCAGAAAAAGAAAAGGCTTTCGACGAGCTAAAGCGGGCGCTCACCACCGCACCAGTCCTTGCTTGTCCCGATTTCAGCCGACCGTTCACCCTCCAGACCGACGCCAGCACGTGTGGACTAGGTGCCGTGCTCACCCAAGAACTATCCGAAGGCGAACGCGTCATTGCCTACGCCAGCCGGTACACTAAATAGCGCAGAAAGGAACTACAGCGCTACAGAGCTAGAATGTCTGGCGGTAGTGTGGGGAATTCGTCGAATGCGCGACTATCTGGAGGGTTATCACTTCACGGTTGTCACCGATCACCAGTCGCTTCGATGGCTGCAGAGACTGGAAGCTCCCACCGGTCGCCTAGGGAGATGGGTATTCGAGCTTCAACAGTACGACTACGACATCCGGTATCGTAAAGGAAAACTGAACATCGTGGCCGACGCTCTCTCTCGTCAACCCGAGGCCTGTGTCATACAAGCCGCTTCCAGACTGTCAATGGTACCGCCGCCTTTATCACCAGGTACAACAACACCCGGCCGAACATGCGGACTACCGCATCCAGAATCGACAGCTGCATCGACACATCCTGCATGATCTCAACTTCCACGACTCGCCAAGCGAGGAGCAATGGAAACAGTGCGTCCCGAAACCCCAGCGCGCGGAAATACTGCACCGACTGCATGACGACCCGACCGCCGGACACTTTGGCATTGCGAAGACCATCGCACGAGTAGCGCGCTTATATTATTGGCCAGGAATGTTCCGCGACGTCACTCGATACGTCCGTGACTGCCGAAACTGCGCCACCCACAAGGCCGCACAAACCTTGCCGGCCGGGAAACTTCGAGCCACCAACGTCACGCACCCGTGGCAACAGGTCTCCATTGATCTGGTCGGACCATTACCACGATCGACCAGTGGTCATACCTGGCTGCTGACCATGCAGGATCGATTCTCCAAATGGATAGAGATGACGCCGCTCCGCCAAGCCACCGCCGCCAACGTCACGCGAGAAGTAGCTGGACGTATTATATATCGTCACGGCTGCCCGGACACCATCGTCTCTGATAACGGGACTCAGTTGAGATCGCACCAGCTCGAGGGATTACTACGATCCTTCGGGATCAAGCATAGAACCGCCCCCGCCTACGCACCGCAGTGCAACCCAGTCGAGCGAGCCAACCGCACCATAAAGACCATGGTGGCGCAATATGTGGAAGGCCGACATCGCCGTTGGGATGAACACATCCCCCAGCTCCAGTTCGCTTTCAATACCGCACGACAAGAATCCACGGGATACACCCCGGCCTTTCTGATGTACGGCCGGGAGTTACAATCACCGCATCCCGACGACCGCCGCCCGGCAACCACCAGCAACGCTCCCGAAACAGTTCGACGTCGACTCGAAGACGCCTACGAAATTGTCAGAATCAACCTGGCCCGCGCCTTCCAACATCAACATCGAAACTACGATTTAAGACGACGCGACTGGCGTCCCAAAGTTGGGGACCGAGTATGGAAAAAGGAACACCCGTTATCGAACAAAGAGCGCGGCTTTAATGACAAACTAGCACCAAGATTTGGTGGTCCGTTGACGATCAGACGCATCATCTCCCCCGTCATCGTGGACCTGAAGGACGACCGAAGGTCGATGGCATCGGCACATCCACGTGAGGGACTTGAAATCCGCCTCCGAACCGCGTCCTGCGGGCGAACCCTAGCCCGACACCTGAGCAAGGCACGCCGATCAACGCCGCCGATCAACCGTCAGGCATATTCCGCGATTTCGAATCAAAATACGTGGAGCGACACTCTTCATGGTCCGCGTCTTGTCGAAAATCTTTGGCCGAATACCGGGAACGGCACTCTTCATGGTCCGCGCTTTGCCACCCGGTCCCGCACCGGGAGCGGCACTCTTCATGGTCCGCGTCGAGATCACCGAGGGGTATAAAGAACGGGCACCCTTGGGTCGGAACTCATCCCATCACGATGAAAACACCAAACGAAGAAGCAAACCAGCCCTCGAAAGAAAATCCGTCCGTTTCCGGACGAAATCCGCTCGTTTCCGGGCGAACCACCCGGCCAGTACCGGGAGTAGGGACCCGCATCCAGCGGTCCAACGCCGAGCAGCGACGTCGGAACTTGGTGCTCCTAGAGGCACCACCGCCTCCTCCGGGCAGACGCCGACCGATCCCGGTGAGCACCCGGCATCGACGACCACCGGTCTTCTCCGACTCCCCGGCCTCCACCGTCGCCGGCGTCACCAGGCCCACGACGACACCGGCCAGCGCACGCCAGCCCGCTCGACCATCCGCGAACCGATCGGTTCCCTCAATCGGCACCCGCCGACCCACGCCATCCGCTGCCGCACCGCCAGCCACCACGCGCCAGTCAGCGCCGCCTGACGAAACGAACCAGCCAGCGCATCGCGCCGACACGGGCCAACAGGCGCGATCCCTTGTCGCGCCACCAGCCAGGGAGCCACCCCAACCGACACCACGCCGACCTCCAACCGGCCAGGCCCCACCAGTGCCAGCACCACGCCCGGGACCTCCACGACCCATCCAGGTCACTCTGGGGGACGGCCAAACCGTCGACATACCGTACCACGCCGCCACCATCTCACGGCGGTATAAGGTACGCACCCCGACGGGCCGGTGGATCATCAAATTCGACCGACGAGGGAGACCGCGAACGATCCGTCGAATAGCCACCCCCCCCTAAAGAGGAAGGGTGATGTGACGACCCGATTAGCCGTCACTAGTCGCCCGCGCTCATGTAAACGGCCCCTTTCGGGGCCACCACACGAACACGTTGGGAATCCGCCTTTTCGCCCCCACCCGTCACTCGGCCCCCTCCAAGCTAGTCTTAGAGTGGGGTGGCCGACGGGTATAAAGAGCGGCGCAGCCGAGACTTCACGACCAGTCCCGTCCTGGTCCCTCGAGCGTATTCAGGGATCACTCCTCAACTCCCACACTCCAAATCACCCCGGCCGACGAGCGTTCTCGTCGTGCAGGCCGAGCGTTCTCGGTCACCGGGTCTTGTCCATAAGTCACCCCGGCCGACGAGCGTTCTCGTCGTGCAGGCCGAGCGTTCTCGGTCACCGGGTCCTGTCCGTAAGTCACCCCGGCCGACGAGCGTTCTCGTCGTGCAGGCCGAGCGTTCTCGGTCACCGGGTCCTGTCCGTAAGTCACCCCGGCCGACGAGCGTTCTCGTCGTGCAGGCCGAGCGTCCTCGATCACCGGGTCCTATCCGTAAGTCACCGGCGCCCGACGGAGCTCGCCCTTCTCAGGGCGCCCGTACGCGTGTCCGCGTTGGAAACTTTAGGTATAAGTCGTGTCCGCGTCCGTATAGTCTGGTCGCGTTTCGTCCGTAATCTTTCTATCTGTCAATCCTAGCAATAAGTTGTGTCCGCGTCCGTATAGTCTGGTCGCGTTTCGTCCGTAATCTTCCTATCTGTAACTTCTAGTAATAAGTCGTGTCCGCGTCCGTATCATCTGGTCGCGTTTCGTCCGATTATACTGTGCTGTGTATAATGGTTTGAATCACGGGAGAACCACAGGAAGGTGGCCCCGAATAAACTCTACTTTTACCAGAGCAACCGTGTGTCATTGTAAATCTGAGTCTCCCCTCTTCCCGAATCCTGGCACCGGCGAGCCTATCCGTGGCGTCGGGAAAGGTGCTTCGTTACAATGTGATTATAAATCGTCTTTCCTAAAACCTCGAGGTCACAGACCGCCGAATTCACACAAAGAATGCTCTTAATTCGTAGAATAAAATAAAGCCGAAATTTATAGAATATCCCCTTATGTGAATTTTTTTTTCTCGTCTTAAAATAAATCAAGCTCGTAAACCTACAGTATGTATATAAAATCAGCTGTACCAGAAAAATCAATATCAATAATAATGTCAAGGCCACGTGCAGTGATGCGAGGCACCCCATGTATCTATACGCGACCTTCCCAAACTTTGCGCCCTATGTATAACGTATATTGCGTACTGAATTGTAATGCCTCTGTACATACACAGACTAGGTCAAATTTAATTGATTCGTTAATTCATTGAAAAAGAGTAGAAAATGTCTTTTGTGTATAAAAAGAATGTAAAATATAAAAACGTGAATAAAAATAATAAAAAATAATTTAAAGAAAGTCAAAAGAATTTGATAATTTATCACTAAGCATCACCATTACAAGTGCTATTATGAGCTATTCTCTTTATAATATTTATATTATTTATTATATTATTAGCTTTCATTCATTTTCTTATTTATTTTATATTAACAATAGAAAAGTTATTATAAGTTTTACATTATATTTTTTATATTAAATTTTGATATAAATTATATTTCTCCAACCACGTTTGCAGCCACGTCTGCGACCTATTGTCAGCTCGCGTTTATCGAGCGGTTTTCCTTTTTATTATAACAAACAACTTTGCCTCAACTAGGCGAGAGGCACTACCGTGTCTCTTGACCTATTGTCAACTCGCGTCTATCGAACGGTTTTCCTTTTTACTGAAACAAACAATATCAAACAAAATTAACGCATATGTATGTTTAGTCAACATTTTAGATAATTTCAAATAAGCATAACTCCGCTAAAAATGATTATAATTAAAAATTCTTTTTTTATTTTCAAGCTTGAAGTCTACTTTAGAAAGCACTTGTCAGAATTTGAATTTATCCTCTCCCTTCCTTCGCTACTGCTTCAAAAGTAAGACGTCCGGGAAAAAGTTTGATCTAAAAATAAATTTAAGTAGATTTAAAACATCTATGTAAATCTTCATTGCTATCTAATTCTGTGTAAATCTTCGAATATCAATTTAAATTTAATGTATGTATGTAAAGCCAACTCGATCTACTAGCGTAAATCTATTCAGATCTAAATATATCTGCAGTAATATATCTATTTTGATCTAAATACATTTAAATAATTTACCCTAAGATTGTATTGCTCATTTAGTTGGCCTAAATATCATTTTATTTTTAAATAATTTTTTAATTTATACGAGCCTTCCAATATTTGATATTAAAATTAATATAAATCTATCGCTATTTTGTTTTCACAGCCGAATCAGTAATGCAATCTTAATTGTGATTATTAATACTGCATATTTTGAACCACGAATCTCTCCGTTAGTGTGGAAAATCCATTATGATTCTCGAGGGAGGTGAAGAATACCACGAATCTCCGCGGGAAATCCATTATGATTTTCGAGAGAGGTAAGGAGGAAGAAACGTTCTCGTTATAAGTTTATAAAAAGGAATATTTTGTTTGGAATCCGGGAATTATTTACAAGAAGTGAAGTGATAATAATTGTCTCGGAGTAACTTACTATTTATTGAGCGCGTTGATGTCGATGGACTTCCGTAAATTATGTTAATATAGTTATTTAAATAAAATTCCTTTCCATATTTATTTTACATTAAAAGATATATATGGATTTATATATATTTTTTTTTTTTTTTATTATTAACTTAGAAATACCTTATATTTTTAGTGACCCTGATAATTTTCTTCCAGCTAATCCAATAGTTATTCCAATCCATATTCAACCTGAATGATACTTTTTATATGCATATGCTATTCTTCGATCTATCCCTAATAAACTAGGAGGAGTGATCGCATTATTATCATCATTAATATATATATATATATATATATAATTATTATATATAATTATTATATTATTATAAATATTAAATTATACATTTAAAGAATTATATTTTAAATTAATTATATTAATTAATATAATTAATATTGTATGCGCAAACGCGTGAAGGAGAGCGCGTATTTGAAGGCCGAAAAGAATTGATCACCCTTTAAAAATAACACAGAGTTTACTTTAACACAATTTAGACGATACAGTTACAGTAATTTTACAAAAGTTTCAATAGATAAGCCGAGATCGACTTCAAAGTGCGTGTGCGGTTAATAATTGCGGTAATTTCTAAGCGGTTTGACAGCGGTTGTACGTACTAAGACTCGAGAGACTAGCTGCGCAATTTTTGTGGGCGCTTCCTTTATCGGTGCGGTACTGAAGCCCCACTAATTTATACTTCACCATTTAATTTTGTTTGTTTAAAAATGTTCGAAGGTGACGCGAGGGCACCTGTCTTTATTGGCCGCCCCGTAATTTACGCGAAACAAGCACGCACCTGACATGCGTGAAACGTTCGATAGCGGGATCGATTGGCTTTCGGAAGCCACGTGATCGAACGGCGCATGTCTATTACATCGATAATCAATACGGTAATCGTTGCTTTCGGTTGAGCAATGTTGTTATTATTGACAGCTTGTTAGGATAATCCTGATTTATCGCCTACTTGTTTATATCGGGCGAGCCCTTTTTTCCGCGGTTTTTTTCGCATATTCATGTAAGAAAATATCGATTTTTAGACTGAAATTATAGACTTAGACAATTATATTAATTTTCTTCTCAATTTCGAACATCCCGCCCGCCTTGTCACTTGCTGACAATAAGTCGCTATGAATTCTCGATTGATAGTGGGGTAGGCGCGCGCCGGCGCGGCGAGATACACGTGATTATCGCGTGGAATGTCGCTCGATCAGCTGAAACGATGAACACGTGTTGACAGCGTGGTGCGATCAGCTGAGAATAGTGAAACGCGTTTTCGATGTGAAATAATGTGCGTGAATGTGAAAAGTGGTTACAGTGCGTATGTGATGTGTAATCAAGTGCATAGTGAATGAACGTGAGCAAAGGTGTGTGAGTGATGTGACGCGTCGTGCATTTCTGTCTATGCGTTGCGTGTTGTTACGTCCGTTGCGAAGTCGGGAAGTAAGACAATTTTTACGAGCGGACGTACGAGCTCGGAGGTCGCGGTTCGAACGGTGAGGTGACCACGCGTACGATCCCGTCGTCGCCGGGATGCAGTTTTGTGATCCGGGCGAGAGGCCACCGGTTTGGAGGCGAAATCTCGGAGCGCACAAGGCAGAGTGCTCCGATGCGAGGTGTTGTCTCGACCTTCAGCCATTTAGGTCGTGAGGTGAGTCCATGGATGTATTCTCCCGACCATCTCCGCCAAAAGTGGTCTCGCATCGCCTAGAGATGATGCCATCGTGATGCTGCGGATCCACGGTTGTCCTCCTGTACTGGCTCCGGGATGGCGAGAAGCGGCGCGCCGATCAGGAAGTGGCCCGGAGTCAGTGCTTGTAACATCGTCTGGATCGTCAGAGAGTGCCTGTAATAGACGAGAATTTAAACAGGCCTCAATTTGTGTAAGGAGAGTGGTCAGTTCCTCAAAGGTGAGGGTGGTTTCACCTATCACCCTCCGTAAGTGATACTTAGCGGATTTGACGGCTGCCTCCCACAATCCGCCGAAGTGCGGAGCTGCTGCTGGTGGATTGAAGTGCCACCGTATGCCGTGTTCAGCAGCTACGCGTGCGATTCCACGACCCTCTGTGGATGCAGCGACGAAGAACTCACGTAAAGTGCGGTCAGCCCCGATGAAGGTCGTTCCACAGTCGCTATATATGTCCGTACAGAGACCTCGACGTGAGACAAAGCGACGTAAAGCGGCGATGAAGGCCTCTGAAGAATAATCCGAGACAAGTTCGAGGTGGATGGCTCTGGACCAAAAGCAGATGAATACTGCGATATAGCCCTTATAGGCGCGGTGTCCTCGTCCCTTGCTCGTCCGGATGAGGATGGGTCCTGCATAGTCCACTCCAGTGCGCAGAAATGGCCGAGTCGGAGTGACCCAATCGCGGAGTAGATTACCCATCGGTGGCTGAAGCGTCGTTGCTCGCCATCGTGTGCAGGTGACGCAACGATGTAGTTGTTGTTTTACAACTGTGCGTCCTCGTGGAATCCAGAAGCGCAAAGCAGCCCCAGGGTGAGTTGCACTTCTCCATGCAGCGTCCGACGGTGACAGGAGTCCATCAGCAGACGAGTCAGCCACGACGAGGTTGGAATGATCATCGGATGCCTCTCATCCTGTGTCAGCAGGGCGTTCTTAAGCCGACCTCCCACTCTCAGAACACCATGGTCGTCGAGGAACGGAGTCAGCTTGGCTAATGTGCTGCTTGGTGCGACGGAGCGTCCAGCTGCGACTGCGGTGATCTCGTCCGTGAAGTGCAGTGTCTGCACTTCTCAAAGCCAACGAAAGAGTGCCATGTCAAGTTCCTCCGGACTCAACGTTAATCCAGCAGTGTGAGTCGGCTCTGAAGCGCGCAGCCAGCGACGGCACCATGCGGATATCCGTAGCAGGCGATGCAGTGATGAGAAGCGGAGCAGGATTTCTGGCTCGACGATGACCCGGTTCACAGTCATCAGGCTCGTGGCTTTCCTTTCTGGCACGTCGTCTCCTCGGATCTCTATCTCGGAATTTGGCCAGGCCGATTCGTTCTGTGATAACCAGGTAGGTCCTGTCCACCATAGAACGTGATTGATCAGTTCGCTTGGATTAATACCCCGTGATGCACAGTCCGCAGGGTTGTCGCGACCAGCTACGTGTCTCCATTGTGCATTAGGCAGCTGCGTCTGGATGTGAGCGACTCGATTGGCGACGAAAGTCTTCCAGCGTGAGGAGTGACCGCGAATCCACTGGAGAGTCACTGTTGAATCAGACCATAAGTATGTGTCTGATGTTGCCAGGTCGAGCGTTTGTTTGACATGTCGCATCAAATTGGTGAGTAGCGTGGCGGCGTACAACTCCAGCTTCGGCAAGATCACTTGTTTGACGGGTGCTACCTTGCTTTTGGCCATCAATAACCTTATTGACGTTTCGTTCCTTTCAGTGATGCGGATGTATACTGCGGCGGCATATTCTCGTTCGGATGCGTCGGCGAAGCCATGAAGCTGCAGCGTGGTCTTATCTGCTCCGGTCCCGAGCCAGCGTTTTATTCGCAACTGATCTAGAAGATGGAGTTCTTCTAGAAGACGTTGCCACTCTCGAGCTTCGGATGGCGGCAGCGGGGTGTCCCAGTCCAATCCTTGCAGCCACGTGGATTGGATGAAAATTTTTGCTCGAATCACGACTGGAGCGAGCCACCCCATTGGATCGAAGAGCCGTGCGGTTTCGGATAAAACCGTTCTCTTCGTGTGGTTGATGGCAGCGTGCGGATGAAACACGAAGGAGAACTGGTCGTGTTGCGGGTGCCAGCGGAGTCCTAGCGTGGAGTGGCTCTCTCCTTCCCAGGCTGGCGGCAATTGCTGCAAAAGATGATCGCTTGGTACTC
This sequence comes from Nylanderia fulva, assembly GCF_048542155.1. Classification (NCBI taxonomy): domain Eukaryota; kingdom Metazoa; phylum Arthropoda; class Insecta; order Hymenoptera; family Formicidae; genus Nylanderia; species Nylanderia fulva. The sequence goes on from NW_028190573.1 coordinate 24,855, forward strand.
CAGTCAGGATCCTCTCGTCGTTGGCTGCCCACTTCTTCAACGGAAATCCGCCCGCCAAGCAGAGGTTGCGAATTTTCCGTCTGGAGTGCGATCGCATCGTTCAGCGTATTTGAGCCGGTGACCACATCGTCGACGTAACAGTCTCGACGCAGAGCTACGGCGCCACGAGGAAACTGCTCTTCTTCGTCTGTTGCGAGCTGACGGAGTGTCCGTATGGCGAGAAACGGAGCACACGCCGTGACCGTTCTCAGCTGGTACTCTCGCACTTCATCATCAGTTGAATGACGCCACAGGATCGTTTGGAATTTGCAGTCATCCGGATGCACGAGTATCTGCCGATACATTTTTTCTATATCAGCAACAAAGACATACTGGTGTTGACGCCATCGAAGTAATACGTCAGGAAGAGCTGGCAGATGATTTGCTCCAGTCATGAGGTGTGCATTTAATGAGTCTCCTGTTCGCGTTCGCTGCGACCCATTGAACACGACCCTCAGCTTCGTCGTGGCACTGGACTCCTTGAGTACTCCATAATGTGGTAAGTACGTTGACTGATTGCTAGTTGTGGAGCATGTCACCAGCGTCATATGTTTTAGGTCTTCGTATTCTTTCATGAAGTTGCGATACAGATTGCCGAATCGACGGTCCTGGACGCATCGCCTCTCCATCGTTGTAAGAAGCCGCTCAGCTGGTTTGCGGGTTTCGCGGAGTGCAGTGATTGGTAAGGAGAACGGCAGCTTCACCACATATCGTCCTGAAGAGGTGCGAGTGTGCGTGTGCACGAAGAATTCCTCGCATTGCTGCTCTTCGACGGAGAGTGTCGTGACTGCGTTGGGCTCCCGTTCCTGTTCCCAAAACTGCTGCACCAGCTCGAGTAGCTCGTGATCGGCAGTGCACTGGAATGTGCGACGGTGCTCTTCTGCGGATGCGACGTCGGAGCCTCCAGAGAGTATCCATCCTAGTGATGTCTTCTGCGCAATTGGCATCTGAGGTCCACCCTTGCGTAGACCCTCTTCAAGAATTAAGGAGCACACCTCTGCTCCCAGGAGTAGCTCGGCTGGATCGTCCTCGTGAAATTGAGGATCCGCCAGTTGGAGTCCTCGAATATGCGGCCAATCTTGTAGTGTGCTGGACGTGGAGCCTTGAAGAAGTGATAGGCGTGGCAATATAAACGCTATCACGGAGAGCCGGGCGTTCGTGATGTCCGAAGTGAGGTGCAGCGTGACCTTGCCACGCGTTGATCCTGGTCGTGCGCCTCCGATCCCAAAGATGGCCATGTCGGTGCGTGATCGAGGCAGGTTCAATCGTTGCACCAGTGCTTCAGAAACGATCGACACCTCTGATCCCTGGTCGATCAGTGCTCGGACGTCGTGCGGTGCTCCATGGCGATCGGCTATGTTCACCCGAGCAGTGGCGAGAAGTACAGCCTTCTGTTCCTTGGCTTTGTGCAGTGCGGCGAGTGAAGTGGCTTCTGCTGTATGTGCGGTGACCGTGTTGTATGCGTCGTGCAGTAAAGTGTGATGCCGTGCCTTGCATGTGTAGCAGTTCTTCTTCGACTGACATTTTGTGAGATAGTGATTTCCGAGGCAGTTGAAACACAGTCTGTGTGTCTCAACGAAGGCCTTTCGATCTGCAGCGGATTTCGTCTTGAATTCGCGACACGTCATCAGATGGTGCTTTTCATGGCACAGTGCGCATTGTGGAAGGTCAGTTCCGTGCTTCGCAACATGTGTCTTCGCCGTTCGTGAAGACTCTCCGAAGTTCTTCTTGAGAGTCTTCGGATGCACGGCGTTAAGTGTGAACATCCGTCGCGTCATGAAGTCCAACAGTGTTTCGTGCTGTGGTGACTTGTTGGAGTCGGATATGGAATTCTCCCATTCCATCCGAGTGTGTGCGTCGAATTGTTCGACGATCAGGTAGTTTAGGAGGTCCATTCCGTGAGATTCAATGGGACGACCTATACTTTCCTGTGCGTTGACGACTGTGACGGCAGCGTTATAGATGCGATGCAGTTCTTCAGCGGTTCCGTTCTTCATTCTCGGCACGGCGGTGAATGCGGCGAAGTTGCATCGGATGAGTTCTCTCTCGTTTTCATAGTGTTTGCACAGTATCGTCCATGCACGTTCGTAGTTGTCTCCTGTCACCGGTAATAAGCTTATCAATTTTTTAGCCTGTCTGTTCAAACTCGACCGAAGATGATGCAGGTGTTCGATATTAGAGATGGTGGCGTTATCACCGACGACAGACAGGAAGAGATCTCGGAAGGTTGGCCACTCGGAGTAAGCTCCCAAAAACTGCGGAATCCTGACCCGAGATAATGCGGTTCGAGGAGCGGCTTCGTTTAACTTGACTGTCTCCGAGGCTGACCGAATGTGTTCAGCGTAGCCGTCCTGGATGCTCCTTTGCTGTACGTACGTATTTTCAGTCAAATCATGGAGTCCTGAAGTAACGTAATCACTTTCCCTGAACTTATTTTTCAGGGCAATGCGCAGCTGATCGTGCTGGATTACGAACTTATCCCAGGCTTGATCGAGAAGTCTGATGCGGGTAAGGACGGCACTGGATGTGATGTTAGGAGCGCCCATCTTCTTCAGGTATTCGACAGAGCGTGAGATTCGAACTTGGATCTCACGCTGACTATCTAATAATATAGCGGCATCCATGATGTGACACTCACTGTATTTCTTTTTCAGGCACTTCACTCTCGTCTTCAAGAACGTTCACACCCGTGCCGGCGCGACGAACTGATAATCCGTCTCGAAGGACCAAAAATATGTATGCGCGAACGCGTGAAGGAGAGCGTGTATTTGAAGGCCGAAAAGAATTGATCACCCTTTAAAAATAACACAGAGTTTACTTTAACACAATTTAGACGATACAGTAATTTTACAAAAGTTCCAATAGATAAGCCGAGATCGACTTCAAAGTGCGTGTGCGGTTAATAATTGCGGTAATTTTTAAGCGGTTTGACAGCGGTTGTACGTACTAAGACTCGAGAGACTAGCTGCGCAATTTTTGTGGGCGCTTCCTTTATCGGTGCGGTACTGAAGCCCCACTAATTTATACTTCACCAATTAATTTCGTTTGTTTAAAAATGTTCGAAGGTGACGCGAGGGCGCCTGTCTTTATTGGCCGCCCCGTAATTTACGCGAAACAAGCACGCACCTGACATGCGTGAAACGCTCGATAGCGGGATCGATTGGCTTTCAGAAGCCACGTGATCGAACGGCGCATGTCTATTACATCGATAATCAATACGGTAATCGTTGCTTTCGGTTGAGCAATGTTGTTATTATTGACAGCTTGTTAGGATAATCCTGATTTATCGCCTACTTGTTTATATCGGGCGAGCCCTTTTTTCCGCGGTTTTTTTCGCATATTCATGTAAGAAAATATCGATTTTTAGACTGAAATTATAGACTTAAACAATTATATTAATTTTCTTCTCAATTTCGAACAAATATAATATATTAATATAATATATATTAATATAATATAATATATATTAAAATTATATATATATCTATTTATATTAATATAATATATTTTAAATTAATTATATTAATTAATATATAATTAATATAATTAATGGTTTTGGACAGGGAGTATAATCACAATTCATTTAATTACAATTACAATTTTTAAAAAAATCCGATAAATAGAATAACAAAATTAATATAATCGATTTCTGAAATAAATCAAACATCTTTGATTGAAGAAGATAATAATCAATAATTAATCATAAATATTAAATTACACATTTCAAGAATATTTTAAACTTTTACAATTACAAATTTAAAGAATGTGATTGTTATAGTGAAAATATATTTAAATGGATTTTAGTCGATAAATTATTTTAAAGTGACCAAAAATTTTACTAAAAATTTAAAATATATAAATAGGCATAAAATAGAAATTATATTGTAATTATATTGTAATTATATTGTAAGTATGTGGACATATAGTATGTATGTGTGTGTGTATCCGAATTATATCATGAAGGAAGAAACGAAGATGAGGGAATTAAGGATGAAAGCTATGATGAGAGCCATTAAATATGAAGAAACAGCGAGGAATACAGAAAAGAAGCTTGTAGTAGAATGCATAAAAGAACTAGAAAAAGAGATAAAAAATAGGGAGTAAAGCAAATGGGAAAAAAGGAGAAAAGAAGTGTTGGAGGAGACTGAAATATGCAAGGAGGAATTGAAGGAAAAGAGAAAAAAGGAAGAAACAAAAAAGATAGTACAGGAAATGATGGAAGGAATAGCAAGAAAAGAAGAGAAAATAAGAAGAAAGAGGATAGATGAATCTAAGTTGAAATATATTAGGAGACGCGGTAGTGTCTCCGGCCATGTTCAAACCCTAAAAGACCTTAAAAGACACTACAAGTCTCCTTATCCTGCACCATCAAAGTCCATTTTTTGGGGGTGTAGAACTACTAAAATATAAAAAATTTTGAATTGCACGTAATATAACCTGAAAGGCGGCATCGCCACGAGTAATTTGAGCCAAGAAAAAATAAAATCGGTCAAGCCGTTCTGGAGATACAAGCGGTCAAAAAGTGACGTTTTTCATGAAAAATGAAGTAACGTCGTCTTCTTCTTCTTTTTCTTCTTCTTCTTCTTCTTCTTCTTCTTCTCTGTCCGCGTCCGCTGACGTCATCAGGATTATATATATCCTAAAAAAATCATAAAAATGAAAAGGTCAGGCCATGTTCAAAAGAAGGTACTCAAAAATTTAAACGATCTAATAATAAATTATCACGAAAAGTAACTGATATGTTATTCAAGGTGCCAGTTCAAAGTGAACATACGTAAAGTGTATATTATCTAAATTTAGTAATAATATATAATATTACCATGAAAAGTAACTGTGATATTTTATTCAAGGTGCAAGTTCACATTGAATATACATACATATAAGTAAAACTGATTACAATTTGATTCTAGAAAATAAGTGCGATATGTTATTCTAAGTGCACAAAATATAATAGTCGTTTATAGAGATTTGATTTGAAATTCATACTAGCCCGTACAATGAAAAATAATTGCTCGTAATTCCAGAGTACCAATTTGTTAATGACTCAGAAAAATAACATGGCGGCCTGCTCTCAAAAAACTATGATGTTTCTCGATGTCCATTTAGAAATAATGTCAAAGCTCTTACAGAATAATTATTACAACATTTGAAATACGAAAAGTATTACATTAGAAGAAGATTAGATTAGAATAAGGATTCAACGTATTTTTAAAAGCTCTACACACACAACGAAGTGAATATACAAAACTATATACAAATACCTTTTTCTTCTGTGTTTCTGAAGAAAATTGTAAGTCAAATGAAACCTTGCACTTTGAGAACCATGTCACTTACTTTTCAGAGTCAAATTGATAAATTTTTTTTTGTATATTTTAATGATATTTATTTCTCACTTGTATCTTGAATAATTAATATGTAATTTTTTATTGTATATTACGACAAATAATCAGTAAACTTTTTAAGCGTATAGCTTTATTGTAGTTGACCTGAGAACTGTACATTTATAAATTTTACTTAATATACACCCGTTTCGAGCAACAAGGCAAAGTTTTCTGATCAATAACTTACTCCCTGAAAATACGGTATAACACAAATCGGAAGTTGATACGAAAATTCGAAATTTTACTAAAGAAAGATTGGAGGTTTTTAATTTATACAATTTTCACAACTCTTATTTCAATTATTTATTCTATCCATCGAAAGTTTTTTGAGAGCAGGCCGCCATGTTATTTTTCTGAGTCATTAACAAATTGGTACTCTGGAATTACGAGCAATTATTTTTCATTGTACGGGCTAGTATAAATTTCAAATCAAATCTCTATAAACGACTATTATATTTTGTGCACTTAGAATAACATATCGCACTTATTTTTTAGAATCAAATTGTAATCAGTTTTACTTATATGTATGTATATTCAATGTGAACTTGCACCTTGAATAAAATATCACAGTTACTTTTCATGGTAATATATTATTACTAAATTTAGATAATATACACTTTACGTATGTTCACTTTGAACTGGCACCTTGAATAACATATCAGTTACTTTTCGTGATAATTTATTATTAGATCGTTTAAATTTTTGAGTACCTTCTTTTGAACATGGCCTGACCTTTTCATTTTTATGATTTTTTTAGGATATCACTTACTTTTTAAAGTACAGATATATAGAGCAGCTTTCTAGTAATTCAAGTATCACAAATATATGTATTTTCGATTCTTATCACATAACTTTGTATAAGTAACAATTTATGCAATACAATTCAAAATAATTGAAATATATGGTATATATGTACATATATAAAATATATAATTATATTATAGTATACATATATATTTTATTTAATCATATATGTAAATGTTTGTATAATTGTAATAACTTTTAACGATACATTGCACATTTATTTCAATTGCAACAGAATGAATTTATATTCTTGTATGAATATTGAAAATAAAGAATGAGCCCCTCCATCGCCCATTCTCGTGAGAACGCAACCATATATTTTTCTTCGTCTCTCCGATTTTAACACGACATACATATTTCTGTCTGATAATTTTTTTCTTGATGATACTTTTTGAAATGTCATGAAGCCTAGGTCAAATTAGAAACTTATTGCACTCGTTTTAATGCAGCGCTTACAGCAGCTTTTATAAGCGCCAGAGCAGCCGATATTTTATTTTGGCGCTTACGGCAACTTTTATGCAGCGCTAGAACAGTTGATGTTTTAATGTAGCGTTTACGGCAGCCTTTATACAGCGCCATTATTTAATCTGTTCTAAGAACAATATGTATGCCCCTTGTGCTCCTTTGGGCCATTTTTTCTTGAACACTTCCATATCATTAGAGTAATACCATTTCGATTTTGTGTCAGCTCTCAACATACACGTGTAGTGACCACGATTCATTTCTTCACCTTCGTGAAATATAGCGCTTATTAGCTTGTACTTTTTTTTATTAATCGTGATATTACTCGTCGGCACGGCGGTAATCCGATTGTTGATAATTTTTTTAGAAGCACCGTTTACAAAAGTATATAAATTGAGCTGTATTACTACGACGGATAAAGTTGATTCGATTACGGTTTTCTTTTTCAACACGGTACCCTTACATTCGTTACAATTGCCGTTTATCGTTTCCCATTTAGAAAATTCTACATTAATCAAACTTTGTAGAGTGACACCTTTTTTCCTTTTTAATGTCGAATGTATAGGTAATATTAACAAACTACTGCTTTCCAGCTTAGTTACATTGTAATTACATTTGACATTCGAGCAACATATTACGTGCTTCAATTCGAGTTCTAATACATCATTGATGTCGGAATACGTCGACATTAGAGCCGTAAAAAATTCCGAAACATCTTGTTGTGTTTGTTCTTCGAAGCGTTTTCCGACAGATCTTCTAACCGTTTGAATGTTGCAATATTTACGTTCACCATACGCGCAGATAGCATCAATCAATGCATTCGATGCTTTATTTTTCAGCCTATCTTATATATGTTAAATTTATATTTATATTACAGAGCCTAGTTAAACTCTTAATTTATACACGCTGGCTTAAAGGCGTTTATTTACCAACATTAATATATATAACAGAGAAAAGTATAGAATCGAAAGGATCTGAATAGCTCAGTTGGAAGAGCAGTCGCCCGGCAAGCGAAAGGTCTCGGGTTCGATTCCCGATTCTGCGACTTTCGGATCTATATTTTTCTCTCGCATTTATTTCTTTAGGGGGAATAGGGGATACATGGAATTAAAAATCTCTTGTAGAGATTATTCCAATTTTATATCTTGGCCGTGTCCAAGTAAAATTGGGTGCCTTGTGCACAGGTATTTAATTCTAACGAAAAAATTTAGTTTCGTTTAGAATAACGCACTGTCATCCGCGATTTGGCTCTTATTGCCTATCTTATATATGTTAAATTATATTTATATTACAGAGCCTAGTTAAACTCTTAATTTATACACGCTGGCTTAAAGGCGTTTATTTACCAACATTAATATATATAACAGAGAAGAGTATAGAATCGAAAGGATCTGAATAGCTCAGTTGGAAGAGCAGTCGCCCGGCAAGCGAAAGGTCTCGGGTTCGATTCCCGATTCTGCGACTTTCGGATCTATATTTTTCTCTCGCATTTATTTCTTTAGGGGGAATAGGGGATACATGGAATTAAAAATCTCTTGTAGAGATTATTCCAATTTTATATCTTGGCCGTGTCCAAGTAAAATTGGGTGCCTTGTGCACAGGTATTTAATTCTAACGAAAAAATTTAGTTTCGTTTAGAATAACGCACTGTCATCCGCGATTTGGCTCTTATTGCCTATCTTATATATGTTAAATTTATATTTATTTTTCAGTATTTGTTGCTTAATACGTACGCAATGAAACGCACATTGTAATATTACATTAGCGTAACACGAAACAGCATCGTTATTGCAAAGGCCATATATTTTCCACGTAACTATACTTTCTGGTTCCTCACAATCATAATTCTGCATATCATCAATGATATTAGGGATAGCCCATCGACGATCGTACATTTTCACAACCTTTTTCTCGGACGGATTGATTTGTGGCAGTTCAGATTTGAATATAGATCTCAGTCGATTATATTCTACAATGGCTCTCGAGTTTGCTTTAACTGATGCTGGATTGAAATTTATCAAATGTAGGCCTTCCAATTTACTTACTTGTGACAAACCTACATAGGCTTGACCATCACTGAATACAGTCGTTCCTAAATCCATCATTGCATTGTTACATGTAATTCCTTCGATTATAAATAATTCGACATTCTTTAATTTGTCTCTCAAAGTTTTCAAGACCATGTCTGACAATTGCGTATATTTTGGTGTAGATTCATGACTAACCGGTAGTTGAAACATTCTATGGATTGTCAAGCCATCGATATTGAATGCTGCGATACCCGTGGGAGCAGATATGGCAGTCGTTTTTTCCAAATTTATTCTGATCCAATGTTTAATCGTTTCAATTAGAAAACTTTTCCCTGTACCACCCTCGCCACTTACGTACAGTCGCAGAATCTGATTCTTATCTTGTAAAACTTGGCATACTCCATCAAAGACTTTTTTCTGGTCTTTGTTCAATTGCGACATCATTTGCGATAAATCAATCGGGTCGTCAATCTTATCAAAATCTTCCAGATCTTTCATCGCGTCGTCAGCTTCTATCGGATTACAATCCAGTTCATCGTCATCGGATTTGTCTCTGTCTGCTGTTTTCAGATCATTTTCGCGCTTCTCGATTAATTCAGCAACGTTCTCAAAAGCTTTCTGTATTTCTTCGAGCCTTTCGTGATATTTCATTGCCTTCGTTAAAACAGACTCTGAATTCTTAAAGGCATCCGTGTAAGTCTCGAATGTACCTTTGAGTTCACTCAAATCTCTCCATGGTTTGAACAGAAGAAGTAGCGAGTAAAAGTATTTTTTGGGCTCAGTTTTTATATTAAATCGATAATGGTTAATTAAATAACCCTTTTTTTGTTTTTTTAAAAATAAACCCGATGCCAGTTTGTAACACTTGACTTCGTCATTATTTGACATCTGTTTCGTAATTTCCCAGAATCTGGCAAAATCGTACAAATTCAATGATTCTAATTCCTGAGGTCTATTTGGATAGTAATCATCGATGAGTGACGAACAGTAAATATTCGTAGAATTTTTATCAAGAGCTTAAATTTCATTAAATGTTTTAACTTTTCTATTTCTCACCTCATTAACATCGATCCATTTGACCATGGTATCATTATCCGTACCGTACAAGGGATTCCCTAATAGTGTATCCGCAGCTTCTAAAGCACCGCATTCTCTGTTATTTAATGAACGCATTGCAAAATTCCACAGTTTCGATGCCAAGGACTTATTCGAATCTATCACTTCAAAGTCTGTATTGCATTTTTCCGACTTTGTCGTGTATTTTGTTAAATATGAGTTTAAAAACTCTGATTTTTCTCTAATAAATTGTATGTCCATATTTCCCTACCAGGCTAATTTGATAGACGGATTATAATCATTTATAAAGTCTTTCCGACTCTTTGCGAGGAAGATCGTACAATCTGCTCTTACTGCGTAAATTTTTTCTACCGACTATCGAAGTGATAAAGTCTCTTAAAACGAAATTCTCAGTAACTGACCGAGGAAAATCGAACCGACACTTTCTGTATATATTAGTTTCCGTTTTTTTCGTACGCATGCAATACGAGTTATGTTTATGATTCTGATCACTTATTACCGTATCGTACAACGTTGGCGAAACATTTTCATCTGGAATTTCACACGTTACGTATTTTTGAATAAACGTAGCAACTTCTTCATCCGGCAATTTTCCTAATACTGGAGCATCTTTTATCCAAATCATACAATGCATGTGCTGGATACTTCTACGTTGATATTCCAGTCGCCAGAAGTAATGAATAACCTATCCTATTGGATTATCGGACGAACAAATAAAATCAATCATGGCTTTGAATTTTATGCACGTGAATCTAGAAGTACTTACAGGATCGTATGCGACTAGTTCGCTGATGCCTAACTTCTCTTTATCGGGATTCATATCTCGTAAATATTCACCCAAATCGGACCATTTCCATTCACTAGGACTCAAAGTCAAAAACCACGTCGCTGGACCGTAATGCAAAGTCATGCATTTTACATTATTGGACGGTTGTCGCCAAAATTGATCCGTATTTCTCAATTTTGCAAAAATACTCATTAAATTCGATTCTAATTCGTAACCTTTCAATTCGTTCAAGTATCTACCAGCAGTGTATCTCTCTCGTGGGTTAGTAACCATCATCGTATAATAGATACCATTTTTCAACTGTCGGTAGTTAGCATCATTGAGAAGGAAGAACAGATACTGCAGATTCAACTTGAATCTACTATGTTTCGACATCAATCGTGTTCTAATAAATAAATATTCCGGCAATGCAAAGTTTCTATCTTCTCGTTGTCCATTGACACCATCAGGATATAAATCAGGGAAACACATGACATCCAGATATTTATAACGATTATTCATTGGAAAATCTTCAATTTTCACCATTTGATAAAGCTTCAATGCAGATTCATTATCGATTCTTTTCGCGTGTATTGGGTATATTGTATACTGATCGTTAATATACGAATGTTCAGTGATTTGTGTGAGAAAAGCCGTACGTTTTAAAACGGTTTGATCATTATTATTTTTGTTTTGCTGTACATTGTACAAATTCAATGCTGGTAATTCCTCAACCACCTCATTTATTTCGTCATTGTCGCTTTCCTCATCGACAATCCTATATTCTGTTTCCTGCAACTTATCCTTTAATAGATCATCAGATGACGCTGGAAGACGAATTTTTGATTAATGAGGATTATTTTCTTTCAACCATTGTAAAGCCTTATACATTTTATTAATATCTACCAAATTTTCCCAAACCACTTTAGATTTCTTGGGTATACCTCGAACGAGAATGTGCAACTCGTGATTCAAATTTATAGGATCTTCCGGAGGACATACCTTATCCAATGTTTCTTGTAAAGGCAGAGGCAAATGAAATGTTCTACCTTTTCCTAAACAGAGTTCGATTATATAAGTTTCTTGATTTAAAATGTGCTATATTTAAATCATTTAATTATTTTTTTCGTTCAAGTACAATTAACAGCAAAAACTGCATATACGTAGGTATGTATTTGATTCTACTGCCATTACTTGAAACAAATACATTATTCGATATTAACAAATTGGAACTCTGGAATTACAAGTAATTATTTTTCATTGTACAGACTAGGTTTAAATTTTTGAGGACCTTCTTTTGAACATGGATTGACCTTTTCATTTTTATGATTTTTTGGAGATAGGGTGAGAGAGGACGAATGAGGGTAAGAGAAGACGAGATAGGCGAAAGAGGGCGAGAGAGGACGAAAGAGGGTAAAAGAGGACGAAAGAGGGTGAAAGAGGACGAAAGGGGGTGAGAGGGAATGAAAGAGGGTGAAAGAGGGTGAGAGAGAATGAAAGAGAGTGAAAGAGGACGAAAGAGGGTGAGAGGGCGAAAGAGGGTGAAAGAGGGTGAAAAAGGGTGAGAGAGGACGAAAGAGGGTGAGAGAGGACAAAAGAGGGTGAAAAAGGCGAAAGAGGGGTGGGAGTGGGGGTGGGAGTGGGGGTTGGGATGGGTGGTGGGTGGGTGGGGTGGGGTGGGATGTGGGAGGGAAAGGAGTGGGTGGAAGTTGAGGGAGGTGTGAGTGAAAGGTGAGAAGAGATTTATACGCGGACAGAGAAGAAGAAGAAGAAGAAGAAGAAGAAGAAGAAGAAGAAGAAGAAGAAGGAGAAGAAGAAGAAGACGACGTTACTTCATTTTTCATGAAAAACGTCACTTTTTGACCGCTTGTATCTCCAGAACGGCTTGACCGATTTTATTTTTTCTTGACTCAAATTACTCGTGGCGATGCCGCCTTTCAGGTTATATTACGTGCAATTTAAAATTTTTTATATTTTAGTAGTTCTACACCCCCAAAAAATGGACTTTGATGGTGCAGGATAAGGAGACTTGTAGTGTCTTTTAAGGTCTTTTAGGGTTTGAACATAGCCGGAGACACTACCGCGTCTCCTGATATATAAATCTCTTCTCACCTTTCACTCACACATCCCTCAACTTCTACCCACCCTCTTTCGCCCTCTCTCACCCTCTTTCGTCCTCTTTCACTCTCTTTCATTTTCTTTAACCTTCTTTCACCCTCTTTTGTCCTCTTTCACCCTCTTTCGTCCTCTTTCGTCCTCTTTCGCCCTCTTTCACCCAATTTCGTCCTCTTTCACCCTCTTTCGCCTATCTCGTCTTCTCTTACCCTCATTCATCCTCTCTCACCCTATCTCCAAAAAATCATAAAAATGAAAAGGTCAAGCCATGTTCAAAAGGTCTTCAAAAATTTAAACCTAGTATGTACAATGAAAAATAATTACTCGTAATTCCAGAGTTCCAATTTGTTAATATCGAATAATGTATTTGTTTCAAGTAATGGCAGTAGAGTTAAATACATACCTACGTATATGCAGTTTTTGCTGTTAAATGTACTTGAACGAAAAAAATAATTAAATGATTTAAATATAGCACATTTTAAATCAAGAAACTTATACTATAATCAAACTCTGTTTAGAAAGAATGTTTGTTTCAATCACAATCACAATACCATTTTCTATTATTTCTCTTATTATTATCAATAATGTTATTCACCAAATAATTATAGTATGAATAATGTTTTACGATTTATTTAACAATTCATAATATGTTAGGGTTATAAAGTTTTATCTATAGGGTTTTTATTTAAATAAAATGAAGAATGTATATATATGTATATTTATTTATGTATATAATGTATTTATTTATGTATTATATCATATATTATCATATACTATTCGGCGTTTCGCCGTCCCCGTCCTGATGCTATCTGCGCGTATGGTGAACGTAAATATTGCAACATTCAAGCGGTTAGAAGATCTGTCGGAAAACGCTTCGAAAAACGAACACAACAAGATGTTTCGGAATTTTTTACGGCTCTTATGTCGACGTATTCCGACATCAATGATGTATTAGAACTCGAATTAAAGCACGTAACATGTTGCTCGAATGTCAAATGTAATTACAATGTAACTAAGCTGGAAAGCAGTAGTTTGCTAATATTACCTATACATTCGACATTAAAAAGGAAAAAAGGTGTCACTCTACAAAGTTTGATTAATGTAGAATTTTCTAAATGGGAAACGATAAACGGCAATTGTAACGAATGTAAGGGTACCGTGTTGAAAAGGAAAACCGTAATCGAATCAACTTTATCCGTTGTAGTAATACAGCTCAATTTATATACTTTTGTAAACGGTGCTTCTAAAATAATTATCAACAATCGGATTAACGTCGTGCCGACGAGTAATATCACGATTAATAAAAAAAAGTACAAGGTAATAAGCGCTATCTTTCACGAAGGTGAAGAAATGAGTTGTGGTCACTACACGTGTATGTTAAGAGCTGACACAAAATCGGAATGGTATTACTCTAATGATATGAAAGTGTTCAAGAAAAAATGGCCCAAAGGAGCACAAGGGGCATACATATTGTTCTTAGAACAGATTAAATAATGGCGCTGTCTAAAGGCTGCCGTAAGCGCCGAAATAAAACATCGGCTGCTCTGGCGCTGTACAAAGGCTGCCGTAAACGCTACATTAAAACATCAACTGTTCTAGCGCTGTATAAAAGTTGCCGTAAGCGCCAAAATAAAATATCGGCTGCTCTGGTGCTTTATAAAAGCTGCTGTAATTGCTGCATTAAAACGAGTGCAATAAGTTTCTAATTTGACCTTTTTTTTTTTTTTACGACTGGAATGTGTATACACATACCCGCCGCCTCGGGGGAGGTTTTGGGTTATGCGGGAATGGGAGAGGGCTGAGGGCCCAACTCCCGACCCGCTAAACCAGTCGATGGTCCTCCTGGCGCTACTCGGAAACCCCGGGAATCGCTTTCGCATGCAACCGGGGTTTCCGAAGCGCCGTGACGCACCCCTTTCGGGTGCGCCCCTCCCGTTTGGCGGGCAAGCCCGCCAGGCGGAGAGGAGTGGGGACCACCACCACTCCTCTCCCCTCCGTGGAGAGTCGCGTGCAATAAACTCGAAGGGCCCCCGCCCTTTGAGTTCTGCGGCTCTCCTGTCTCGGGTGTTGGCGCCCCTTCCGCCTCCGAAGGGGGTTAGGATCCGGCGCCAGACACCCGGGACCTCTCCCGGGAGACTCCCTCCTTGGAGGTAGTCTCCCTCAGCGGAAGGGAGGGGACGCTTGAGCCCACCCTAAGGGTGGGATCGCGTCCCCTCCGTTCCGCCTCTCCGTTGGTGTTTCTCCTTCGGGGACCGGGCTTCCTCCTTCCCCAGAATGGGTTGGGATTCGGCCTTGGTCCCCGAAGGAGCCCTCCTTCTCACCTCTATCGAGCGGGATCGGGGAGAGAGAGCAAGTTCCCTCTCCCCTATCCCGCCCCCTCCTCGATCTCCTCAATCTCTCGCCGCCTGGGCGGCAAACCTTCTCCCTCGTAGGCCGACCCTCTTGCGCCGCATTGGGGGCGCATCAGGGTCGGCTTCTCTCTCTCTTTCGGCCGCCTCCTTCCGCGTGAGGACGTCCTCACAGAAAGAGGCGACCGCCTCCCATTTAAGTGGGCTTTCCAGCATGGCCTTGACCATGCTGGGAAGCCCAAGGTCCCCCCCGATGACGTTGGTCAGGGCACGGCGCTGGTCTGCCCAAGCTGGGCAATGTTCGACCGTGTGTTGCGCCGTGTCCCTGACCTCCGTACAGTGGTGGCATCTCCGCGATGGCTCCCTCCGCGCCTTGTCGTGCAGGTACTCTCCGAAGCACCCGTGCCCGGTGAGCACCTGCACGACTCTATATGAGAGTCTGGGCTTTCTCGACAGCCACTCCCGAAGTACTGGCTGGATGGCCTGGACGGCCCGCAGTCCGGCTCTTGGTCGGAGGAGAGCCTCCGACCATTTCTCCACCGCCTGGTGTTTAGTCAGACGGCGGGCCGCCTCCATCGCCTTCGGTGTCATGATGCGACCCCGCCGGCGGAGGTCATCCTTTCGATCGTACATTTGTTTGTACGCCCCCGCCAGCAGGTCCCAGGGAATGGACCCTGACACCGCCAAAGCCGCTTCCAATGGGAGCGTCCGGTATCCGCGGACGAGCCTGATGGCTAGCTTCCGCTGTAAACTCAGCAGAAGCTTCTGACTTTGCGCCCTCAGGCCGCCCGCCCACACTGGCGCTCCGTAGAGCGCCATGGATCCGACCGCTCCCATGTAGAGGCGGCGTATCTTTTCCTTGGGCCCCCCGATGTTGGGCAGCAAGCAGCCAATCGAGTTGACTGCCGCCCTTACTCGGGGGGCAAGGCGACGGAAATGTTCCACCCAGCCCCAGCGACTGTCGAGGGTGAGCCCCAAGTATTTAATATGGGGCTTCACCTCCACCCGAACTCCCTCTACCTCGATGTAGGACTGAGGTGGCCCCCCCCCTAGGACCGTTAAAGTGAATACACTCGGTCTTCTGGAGGGCCACGCTCAGTCCCAAGGCGCGGATCTTGCCTATAACAAGCTCGACGCCCACTGCCGAAAAGCGTCGAGCTTCCCCCCAATCCTTCCCTCGGGCAAGCACCAGTGTGTCGTCGGCATAACACACAAGGTGCACGCCCGGGAGAAGTGCGCCCCGCAGAACCCAGTCATACCCGATGTTCCACAGGAGCGGTCCCAGGACCGACCCTTGTGGAACACCCCTATTAATTTTCTTCTTGTGCGGCACTTGGTACCGCCCCGTGTACGAGATCCACCTGTCCTTAAGGTAGTCCCCGATCACCTCCTGTAAGTAGCGAGGCACCCCGTGGTATTGGAGTGCCCTCAAATGACAGCGGTTGTACGTACTAAGACTCGAGAGACTAGCTGCGCAATTTTTGTGGGCGCTTCCTTTATCGGTGCGGTACTGAAGCCCCACTAATTTATACTTCACCAATTAATTTCGTTTGTTTAAAAATGTTCGAAGGTGACGCGAGGGCGCCTGTCTTTATTGGCCGCCCCGTAATTTACGCGAAACAAGCACGCACCTGACATGCGTGAAACGCTCGATAGCGGGATCGATTGGCTTTCGGAAGCCACGTGATCGAACGGCGCATGTCTATTACATCGATAATCAATACGGTAATCGTTGCTTTCGGTTGAGCAATGTTGTTATTATTGACAGCTTGTTAGGATAATCCTGATTTATCGCCTACTTGTTTATATCGGGCGAGCCCTTTTTTCCGCGATTTTTTTCGCATATTCATGTAAGAAAATATCGACTTTTAGACTGAAATTATAGACTTAAACAATTATATTAATTTTCTTCTCAATTTCGAACAAATATAATATATTAATATAATATATATTAATATAATATAATATATATTAAAATTATATATATATCTATTTATATTAATATAATATATTTTAAATTAATTATATTAATTAATATATAATTAATATAATTAATGGTTTTGGACAGGGAGTATAATCACAATTCATTTAATTACAATTACAATTTTTAAAAAAATCCGATAAATAGAATAACAAAATTAATATAATCGATTTCTGAAATAAATCAAACATCTTTGATTGAAGAAGATAATAATCAATAATTAATCATAAATATTAAATTACACATTTCAAGAATATTTTAAACTTTTACAATTACAAATTTAAAGAATGTGATTGTATAGTGAAAATATATTTAAATGGATTTTAGTCGATAAATTATTTTAAAGTGACCAAAAATTTTACTAAAAATTTAAAATATATAAATAGGCATAAAATAGAAATTATATTGTAATTATATTGTAATTATATTGTAAGTATGTGGACATATAGTATGTATGTGTGTGTGTATCCGAATTATATCATGAAGGAAGAAACGAAGATGAGGGAATTAAGGATGAAAGCTATGATGAGAGCCATTAAATATGAAGAAACAGCGAGGAATACAGAAAAGAAGCTTGTAGTAGAATGCATAAAAGAACTAGAAAAAGAGATAAAAAATAGGGAGTAAAGCAAATGGGAAAAAAGGAGAAAAGAAGTGTTGGAGGAGACTGAAATATGCAAGGAGGAATTGAAGGAAAAGAGAAAAAAGGAAGAAACAAAAAAGATAGTACAGGAAATGATGGAAGGAATAGCAAGAAAAGAAGAGAAAATAAGAAGAAAGAGGATAGATGAATCTAAGTTGAAATATATTAGGAGACGCGGTAGTGTCTCCGGCCATGTTCAAACCTTAAAAGACCTTAAAAGACACTACAAGTCTCCTGATCCTGCACCATCAAAGTCCATTTTTTGGGGGTGTAGAACTACTAAAATATAAAAAATTTTGAATTGCACGTAATATAACCTGAAAGGCGGCATCGCCACGAGTAATTTGAGCCAAGAAAAAATAAAATCGGTCAAGCCGTTCTGGAGATACAAGCGGTCAAAAAGTGACGTTTTTCATGAAAAATGAAGTAACGTCGTCTTCTTCTTCTTTTTCTTCTTCTTCTTTTTCTTCTTTTTCTTCTCTGTCCGCGTCCGCTGACGTCATCAGGATTATATATAACCTAAAAAAATCATTAAAATGAAAAGGTCAGGCCATGTTCAAAAGAAGGTACTCAAAAATTTAAACGATCTAATAATAAATTATCACGAAAAGTAACTGATATGTTATTCAAGGTGCCAGTTCAAAGTGAACATACGTAAAGTGTATATTATCTAAATTTAGTAATAATATATAATATTACCATGAAAAGTAACTGTGATATTTTATTCAAGGTGCAAGTTCACATTGAATATACATACATATAAGTAAAACTGATTACAATTTGATTCTAGAAAATAAGTGCGATATGTTATTCTAAGTGCACAAAATATAATAGTCGTTTATAGAGATTTGATTTGAAATTCATACTAGCCCGTACAATGAAAAATAATTGCTCGTAATTCCAGAGTACCAATTTGTTAATGACTCAGAAAAATAACATGGCGGCCTGCTCTCAAAAAACTATGATGTTTCTCGATGTCCATTTAGAAATAATGTCAAAGCTCTTACAGAATAATTATTACAACATTTGAAATACGAAAAGTATTACATTAGAAGAAGATTAGATTAGAATAAGGATTCAACGTATTTTTAAAAGCTCTACACACACAACGAAGTAAATATACAAAACTATATACAAATACATTTTTCTTCTGTGTTTCTGAAGAAAATTGTAAGTCAAATGAAACCTTGCACTTTGAGAACCATGTCACTTACTTTTCAGAGTCAAATTGATAAATTTTTTTTTGTATATTTTAATGATATTTATTTCTCACTTGTATCTTGAATAATTAATATGTAATTTTTTATTGTATATTACGACAAATAATCAGTAAACTTTTTAAGCGTATAGCTTTATTGTAGTTGACCTGAGAACTGTACATTTATAAATTTTACTTAATATACACCCGTTTCGAGCAACAAGGCAAAGTTTTCTGATCAATAACTTACTCCCTGAAAATACGGTATAACACAAATCGGAAGTTGATACGAAAATTCGAAATTTTACTAAAGAAAGATTGGAGGTTTTTAATTTATACAATTTTCACAACTCTTATTTCAATTATTTATTCTACCCATCGAAAGTTTTTTGAGAGCAGGCCGCCATGTTATTTTTCTGAGTCATTAACAAATTGGTACTTTGGAATTACGAGCAATTATTTTTCATTGTACGGGCTAGTATGAATTTCAAATCAAATTTCTATAAACAACTATTATATTTTGTGCACTAAAAATAACATATCGCACTTATTTTCTAGAATCAAATTGTAATCAGTTTTACTTATATGTATGTATATTCAATGTGAACTTGCACCTTGAATAAAATATCACAGTTACTTTTCATGGTAATATATTATTACTAAATTTAGATAATATACACTTTACGTATGTTAACTTTGAACTGGCACCTTGATTAACATATCAGTTACTTTTCGTGATAATTTATTATTAGATCGTTTAAATTTTTGAGTACTTTCTTTCGAACATGGCCTAACCTTTTCATTTTTATGATTTTTTTAGGATATCACTTACTTTTTAAAGTACAGATATATAGAGCAGCCTTCTAGTAATTCAAGTATCACAAATATATGTATTTTCGATTCTTATAACATAACTTTGTATAAGTAACAATTTATGCAATACAGTTTAAAATAATTGAAATATATGGTATATATGTACATATATAAAATATATAATTATATTATAGTATACATATATATTTTATTTAATCATATATGTAAATGTTTGTATAATTGAATAACTTTTAACGATATATTGCACATTTATTTTAATTGCAACAAAATGAATTTATATTCTTGTATGAATATTGAAAATAAAGATTGGGCCCCTCCATCGCCCATTCTCGTGAGAACGTAACCATATATTTTTCTTCGTCTCTCCGATTTTAACACGACAT
The DNA here is from genome assembly GCF_048542155.1 of Nylanderia fulva. NCBI lineage: Eukaryota > Metazoa > Arthropoda > Insecta > Hymenoptera > Formicidae > Nylanderia > Nylanderia fulva. The sequence goes on from NW_028190573.1 coordinate 44,916, forward strand.
ACATATTTCTGTCTGATAATTTTTTTCTTGATAATACTTTTTGAAATGTCATGAAGCCTAGGTCAAATTAGAAACTTATTGCACTCGTTTTAATGCAGCGCTTACAGCAGCTTTTATAAAGCGCCAGAGCAGCCGATATTTTATTTTGGCGCTTACGGCAACTTTTATACAGCGCTAGAACAGTTGATGTTTTAATGTAGCGTTTACGGCAGCCTTTATACAGCGCCATTATTTAATCTGTTCTAAGAACAATATGTATGCCCTTTGTGCTCCTTTGGGCCATTTTTTTTTTAACACTTCCATATCATTAGAGTAATACCATTCCGATTTTGTGTCAGCTCTCAACATACACGTGTAGTGACCACGATTCATTTCTTCACCTTCGTGAAATATAGCGCTTATTAGCTTGTACTTTTTTTTATTAATCGTGATATTACTCGTCGGCACGGCGGTAATCCGATTGTTGATAATTTTTTTAGAAGCACCATTTACAAAAATATATAAATTGAGCTGTATTACTACGACGGATAAAGTTGATTCGATTACGGTTTTCTTTTTCAACACGGTGCCCTTACATTCGTTACAATTACCGTTTATCGTTTCCCATTTAGAAAATTCTACATTAATCAAACTTTGTAGAGTGACACCTTTTTTCCTTTTTAATGTCGAATGTATAGGTAATATTAACAAACTACTGCTTTCCAGCTTAGTTACATTGTAATTACATTTGACATTCGAGCAACATGTTACGTGCTTTAATTCAAGTTTTAATACATCATTGATGTCGGAATACGTCGACATTAGAGCCGTAAAAAATTCCGAAACATCTTGTTGTGTTCGTTCTTCGAAGCGTTTTCCGACAGATCTTCTAACCGCTTGAATGTTACAATATTTACGTTCACCATACGCGCAGATAGCATCAATCAATGCATTCGATGCTTTATTTTTCAGTATTTGTTGCCTAATACGTACGCAATAAAACGCACATTGTAATATTACATTAGCGTAACACGAAACAGCATTGTTATTGCAAAGGCCATATATTTTCCACGTAACTATACTTTCTGGTTCCTCACAATCATAATTCTGCATATCATCAATGATATTAGGGATATCCCATCGACGATTGTACATTTTCACAACCTTTTTCTCGGACGGATTGATTTGTGGCAGTTCAGATTTGAATATAGATCTCAGTCGATTATATTCTACAATGGCTCTCGAGTTTGCTTTAACTGATGCTGGATTGAAATTTATCAAATGTAGGCCTTCCAATTTACTTACTCGTGACAAACCTACATAGGCTTGACCATCACTGAATACAGTCGTTCCTAAATCCATCATTGCATTGTTACATGTAATTCCTTCGATTATAAAAATTTCGACATTCTTTAATTTGTCTCTCAAAGTTTTCAAGACCATGTCTGACAATTGCGTATATTTTGGTGTAGATTCATGACTAACCGGTAGTTGAAACATTCTATGGATTGTCAAGCCATCGATATTGAATGCTGCGATACCCGTGGGAGCAGATATGGCTGTCGTTTTTTCCAAATTTATTCTGATCCAATGTTTAATCGTTTCAATTAGAAAACTTTTCCCTGTACCACCCTCGCCATTTACGTACAGTCGAAGAATCTGATTTTTATCTTGTAAAACTTGGCATACTCCATCAAAGACTCTTTTCTGGTCTTTGTTCAATTGCGACATCATTTGCGATAAATCAATCGGGTCGTCAATCTTACCAAAATCTTCCAGATCTTTCATCGCGTCGTCAGCTTCTATGGGATTACAATCCAGTTCATCGTCATCGGATTTGTCTCTGTCTGCTGTTTTCAGATCATTTTCGCGCTTCTCGATTAATTCAGCAACGTTCTCAAAAGCTTTCTGTATTTCTTCGAGCCTTTCGAGATATTTCATTGCCTTCGTTAAAACAGACTCTGAATTCTTAAAGGCATCCGTGTAAGTCTCGAATGTACCTTTGAGTTCACTCAAATCTCTCCATGGTTTGAACAGAAGAAGTAGCGAGTAAAAGTATTTTTTGGGCTCAGTTTTTATATTAAATCGATAATGGTTAATTAAATAACCCCTTTTTTGTTTTTTTTAAAATAAACCCGATGCCAGTTTGTAACACTTGACTTCGTCATTATTTGGCATCTGTTTCGTAATTTCCCAGAATCTGGAAAAATCGTACAAATTCAATGATTCTAATTCCTGAGGTCTATTTGGGTAGTATCATCGATAAGTGACGAACAGTAAACATTCGTAGAATTTTCATCGAGAGCTTTAATTTCATTAAATGTTTTAACTTTTCTATTTTTCACCTCATTAACATCGATCCATTTGACCATGGTATCATTATCCATACCGTACAAGGGATTCCCTAATAGTGTATCCGCAGCTTCTAAAGCACCGCATTCTCTGTTATTTAATGAACGCATTGCAAAATTCCACAGTTTCGATGCCAAGGATTTATTCGAATCTATCACTTCAAAGTCTGTATTGCATTTTTCCGACTTTGTCGTGTATTTTGTTAAATATGAGTTTAAAAACTCTGATTTTTCTCCAATAAATTGTATCCATATTTGATAGCCGGATTATAATCGTTTATAAACCTTTCCGACTCCTTGCGAGGAAGATCGTACAATCTGCTCTTACTGCGTAAATTTTTTCTACCGACTATCGAAGTGATAAAGTCTCTTAAAACGAAATTCTCAGTAACTGGCCGAGGAAAATCGAACCGACACTTTCTGTATATATTAGTTTCCGTTTTTTTCGTACGTATGCAATACGAGTTATGTTTATGATTCTGATCACTTATTACCGTATCGTACAACGTTGGCGAAACATTTTCATCTGGAATTTCACACGTTACGTATTTTTGAATAAACGTAGCAACTTCTTCATCCGGCGATTTTCCTAATACTGGAGCATCTTTTATCCAAATCATACAATGCATGTGCTGGATACTTCTACGTTGATATTCCAGTCGCCAGAAGTAATGAATAACCTTTCCTATTGGATTATCGGACGAACAAATAAAATCAATCATGGCTTTGAATTTTATGCACATGAATCTAGAAGTACTTACAGGATCGTATGCGATTAGTTCGCTGATGCCTAACTTCTCTTTATCGGGATTCATATCTCGTAAATATTCACCCAAATCGGACCATTTCCATTCACTAGGACTCAAAGTCAAAAACCACGTCGCTGGACCGTAATGCAAAGTCATGCATTTTACATTATTGGACGGTTGTCGCCAAAATTGATCCGTATTTTTTAATTTTGCGAAAATACTCATTAAATTCGATTCTAATTCGTAACCTTTCAATTCGTTCAAGTATCTACCAGCAGTGTATCTCTCTCGTGGGTTAGTAACCATCATCGTATAATAGATACCACTTTTCAACTGTCGGTAGTTAGCATCATTGAGAAGGAAGAACAGATACTGCAGATTCAACCTGAATCTACTATTCAAATTCCTCGAAATCGGCATCAAAGTGGATCCGCCGAGTTATGTGGAGATCGCCATAGGAGATCATCGGGGAAAACAGCTATTACTATCTCTTGAAACGTGGAAAGGACTCTACGAGCAACGCCACGCTATTCACAATTACCCGAACAATGACTCCTCCTCCAACAACGATGTGTATAATTGCATAAGTGTCGGGTCGCTAACAGTGCGATTTCACAAGATAAACGGCACCAAGCTCATAAGTCTCGAATCAGCGGACGTGCGCATGATGAAGGTCGAATCGACGTTACATCGTATGTTCGAGCTCGATTCATGTATTGAAATAATGCTCGATCGTTTGACGAGGCTCGTCGCAACGGTTGATATCAAATATACTCAATTCTCCAATATTGCATCCACTGTAACGAATGCGAGAGAATTGTCGAATGCGATACGCGTTAGCAATGCCTTCAACATGCACCAACTTGTCGATTGCGAGCTAGTGGCTTTAGTTTTTAATATGTAATAAAACTATATATAATTATGTATTAAATATAAGATGAATAAATACTTATATGTATATATCATGGTGTACTTTATTTGCGCTCCACCCGTTACATACTTTGCGAGATATAATTATTGTGTCAAGGACATTGCATTCAGCGAGAAAAAAATCGATATTTTTATCATACGAGATAAGACCATCCATGCAGCGACAGCGAGAGAAAATCGATAATTTTATCTTACAAGGCGTACGCCTTCGAGAGTGAGTGAGAGAGAGATCCAAGCCTGGATTCAGCACGCATTTGATGCAGCGTGATAGTAAGAGAGAAGACGCACACATTTAAGAGTGAGAGATTTGGCGGCTCGGGCCTGCGGCGAGAGAGATCCAAGCCTGGATGTGGCGGCTCGAGGTAGCGGCGAGAGAGATCCAAGCCTGGATGTGGCGGCTCGGGCCTGCGGCGAGAGAGAGATGTTGCGGCGAGAGATGCGACGGTGAACGAGAGATGCTGCGAGAGAGATCCAAGCCTGGATGTGGCGGCTCGGGCCTGCGGCGAGAGAGAGATGTGAAGGAGGGAAACATTTTTTTAAATTGTTAATATTTTATTCATTACTTTTTTATTCATATTTTTTACATTAGTTTTTACATAATTTTATACATTATTCTTTATACATATTTTTTCTATAAGGATATCTAAGGAAAGAAGAAGGGAAACATTTTTTAAATTAATAATTCGCAGAATTATCTTATCTTATCTTGGATTTTTGGAGAAAATTTAGATATCGCTGTAATAGATATCGCTGTAATAGATATCTTATCTTGGATTTTCAGAGAAAACTTAAATATCCAATTGTCGGCGCTCAGCCTGGATTAAGAAACGGCGGCAGCCATTCGTAGAATTTTTATCTTATCTTATCTTGTTTATGAAAACTTAGATATCGCTCAAAGACGCCGCTTATATTATCTTGTTTATGAAAATTTAGATACCGCTCAAAGACGCCGCTTATCTTGGATTTTCTGCGAAAACTTAGATACCGCTCAAAGACGCCGCTTATCTTGGATTTTCTGCGAAAACTTAGATACCGCTCAAAGACGCTTATCTTATCTTATCTTGTTTATGAACATATCAGGTAACATGATCCCCTTATCTTATCTTGTTTATAAACATATCAGGTAACATAATCCCCTTATCTTATCTTGTTTATAAACATATCAGATAACATGATCCCCTTATCAGGTAATCTGATATGTTTATAAACAAAAGATAAGCTTATCTACTGATAAGACCCCCTCCCCCGCGTGACGTCACCCCCTCGCCCCCGATTCCCCCCGCCCCTCACCCCCCCTCATTGCCCCTGGGTTAGAACTCCCCTAGTATTACTACTCGTGACAATAAATGTAATGCCTGAGTTTTTGAGCCACTGCACTGTAAACTCTCTTGTATTGGAAAATAAAGCACTTATTGTTAGTTTGACACTTTTAACAGTTATGTATTTGGTTTTGTCTTTAGAGTTTGTATACTAACTTTTTGAACACATTGCCAAGATTAAGCAATAAAATGTACTTCACTTATAAACTGGTTAAATGAACTCACTCGCAGAGGAGCTGCAGCACATTTGACGGAGAGATTATTAATGTCATTAATTAGTAGTTTGATTTTATTCTGATCTTCTAGCTTAAGACACTGCAACAGTGCCAATTTGTCCATTATATAATCTCTGAAAGCTTCTGAGACACAACTCCATCTGCGTACTTTAATCTTCTGCATAACGACATGGAAAAGGACTTCCTTTTTGCAGTGATTGATGATGGCTGACTTGAAAGAAAACCAGAAGCGATTGACTTCTACTGTGGCTAAATCTAGCCAACGCCGTGCAATCTTAGTTAATTTGGATGTGGATAGGTTGCCAACATCACTACCGGAGACAGGTTGTGAACTTCCGCAACATTTTTTATTTTCTCTATACAATTTTCAATGTCTTCATCATCTGTCTCATCTCTAAAAGTGAAGATCTGCGATGATAAGAATTTCACAGCTTGACCTGTAGTCGCTGAAGAGATATCTGGAATTCTATTAATTGACTGAGGCTCTGGATCTTGATTAAAAGATAATCCCATATTATTGCTGAGATATGACTGGTTTTGTGGGATTCCTTGATTAATGTGCATGGCAGTGAAGAATTGTTGAATTAATATCTGTTGGTATGACATCTGCAGTAATATTCTCTGCTGCTGAGCCATTTGCTCTCTTTGCATAAAAAGCTGTTCCATTATTAGCGAGTTTGATTGTGATTGAGCTTTGTCCACAAAGTGTTTGTAGTCCTGAGTCAAAAAGAAAAATAACAAAAGCAGAATCATCTTGTAAATTACTACTACTGCTGCAGCTTCAGGTGAATGGGCTTCGTCAGTGAACCCTGCCACTTAGGTTGCATTCTGTCTGAGAGGCTCATTCCTTAATAAGTGATCCAACTATTGCATCGACCCATTGATGATAATCCTCTATAGACAACTAGATATCATATTTTTTCGCTTCTTTTCTTAGAAAGGAAAGCAATAACTTTTTAAGTTGCTCTCTTATGCGCTCGATCGATGTACCGGAAATTGACATAATGTTTCAATAACCGCAGTGCCAAAAGAGAAACACGACACAAGTTCTCCCGCACACTACCACCACAATCCAAAATGACTGACAATCGCAACGCGCGCCCAAAATTTTCAAGATTGGGAACGACTCACAAGACAATGTCCGTTATTTTACAGCGCTATATACTTTATAGAAAGTCTATTAATATTATATAGTAACTGCAACAGATCCAATATGGATAACGTCACGAACGGATTTAGCGTGGTTAACACTACACGCCGCGAACAAATCTAACGCGGTTATTGCTGCACCCCAGACAAGTTTAACTTAGTTAACGTCGCAGGCAAGGTCCAAGCAATTATCTTTGCACATCACAAACGAGTCCAACACGGACGACATCACGAACGAGTTTAATGCGTTAAAGACTGCGTATGAGTTCAACGTGATTGATACCGTAGACAAATTAGATGTGTCGCCCACTCGCTCACGCAGGCTTTTTTCTTCTTCCTTTCTTCTGCGCTCACTCTGAGATCTCGGAAATAGCACTGCGCATCCCAATATGGCCGCTTCTTCTTTAAATATAATTTTCCTGTGTACAAGATGACAAAGCCAAAGGACCGGTCACGTTTCAATTGAGAACGGCCATAAAACCTATAAGTCAATGGCAAAACAATCATATGCGATGATAGAAACAATCACCGACGCCGGATGTATTACTTCCCGTTAACACGCAAAATAGGCTACATCAACCGACGCAAGAACAAAGACCGACGTAACGCACAAACAAAGACTGAAGCCAACCCAAAGAAAAAAAATTTTTTAAGAAACATCCACTTTTACGTCTGAGGAAAGCCTCCATCCCACTTCTGAGGTTGTAGAATGGTCTTTTCGTAGAGGAGGTTCAGAGAAAACGTTGAAAAAAGGCAAACGTATAGAATGTAGTAACGTGGATTAAGTAGATGCAAAACACCAAGACCCGGTTAAACAATATCTTTATTCCCTTATCTTAACAAGATTTACTCATCTGACCGACTCGCGTTTGCCCTTTCTACATTCTCTGAAGGCAAAAGCCAATCACCTGCGATATCGCAGAACGCAAGCGCCTATGTTCCATGTAATTGCCATGCACGCTGACAACTACCGTCATCTTAAAGTATGGTTATTCCTTACACTAGTATTCAACACATATAATAAGATATCAAGAGTGATTAATTAATAAAACAAAAATTTTTCTAATGCAAAAATTTTGATGAATTATAATAGTCAATATGTGAAAGTTTGAAAGCTATTTTTTATCTCTTTCTTAAAATTTTTTAAATTTTCTTTAACATTATTTCTGAATTTTTTCCACAGGTACCAATTTATAGCAAACAATTCAGGTACACATTTCTATCATTCACATATATCGGTGCATATGATAGATGGACAGTATGGATCCCTCATTGTACGTGATCCGCCACAATTGAATCCTTCTAATAATTTGTATAATATGGAGTATAATACAATCCAGTTCATCGTCATCGGATTTGTCTCTGTCTGCTGTTTTCAGATCATTTTCGCGCTTCTCGATTAATTCAGCAACGTTCTCAAAAGCTTTCTGTATTTCTTCGAGCCTTTCGTGATATTTCATTGCCTTCGTTAAAACAGACTCTGAATTCTTAAAGGCATCCGTGTAAGTCTCGAATGTACCTTTGAGTTCACTCAAATCTCTCCATGGTTTGAACAGAAGAAGCAGCGAGTAAAAGTATTTTTCGGGCTCAGTTTTTATATTAAATCGATAATGGTTAATTAAATAACCCTTTTTTCGTTTTTTTAAAAATAAACCCGATGCCAGTTTGTAACACTTGACTTCGTCATTATTTGACATCTGTTTCGTAATTTCCCAGAATCTGGCAAAATCGTACAAATTCAATGATTCTGATTCCTGAGGTCTATTTGGATAGTAATCATCGATGAGTGACGAACAGTAAATATTCGTAGAATTTTCATCGAGAGCTTAAATTTCATTAAATGTTTTAACTTTTCTATTTCTCACCTCATTAACATCGATCCATTTGACCATGGTATCATTATCCGTACCGTACAAGGGATTCCCTAATAGTGTATCCGCAGCTTCTAAAGCACCGCATTCTCTGTTATTTAATGAACGCATTGCAAAATTCCACAGTTTCGATGCCAAGAACTTATTCGAATCTATCACTTCAAAGTCTGTATTGCATTTTTCCGACTTTGTCGTGTATTTTGTTAAATATGAGTTTAAAAACTCTGATTTTTCTCTAATAAATTGTATGTCCATATTTCCCTCCCAGGCTAATTTGATAAACGGATTATAATCATTTATAAACCTTTCCGACTCCTTGCGAAAAAGATCGTACAATCTGCTCTTACTGCGTAAATTTTTTCTACCGACTATCGAAGTGATAACGTCTCTTAAAACGAAATTCTCAGTAACTGGCCGAGGAAAATCGAACCGACACTTTCTGTATATATTAGTTTCCGTTTTTTTTGTACGCATGCAATACGAGTTATGTTTATGATTCTGATCACTTATTACCGTATCGTACAACGTTGGCGAAACATTTTCATCTGGAATTTCACACGTTACGTATTTTTGAATAAACGTAGCAACTTCTTCATCCGGCGATTTTCCTAATACTGGAGCATCTTTTATCCAAATCATACAATGCATGTGCTGGATACTTCTACGTTGATATTCCAGTCACCAGAAGTAATGAATAACCTTTCCTATTAAATTATCGGACAAACAAATAAAATCAATCATGGCTTTGAATTTTATACACATGAATCTAGAAGTACTTACAAGATCGTATGCGATTAGTTCGCTGATGCCTAACTTCTCTTTATCGGGATTCATATCTCGTAAATATTCACCCAAATCGGACCATTTCCATTCACTAGGACTCAAAGTCAAAAACCACGTCGCTGGACCGTAATGCAAAGTCATGCATTTTACATTATTGGACGGTTGTCGCCAAAATTGATCCGTATTTCTCAATTTTGCGAAAATACTCATTAAATTCGATTCTAATTGGTAACCTTTCAATTCGTTCAAGTATCTACCAGCAGTGTATCTCTCTCGTGGGTTAGTAACCATCATCGTATAATAGATACCACTTTTCAACTGTCGGTAGTTAGCATCATTGAGAAGGAAGAACAGATACTGCAGATTCAACCTGAATCTACTATGTTTCGACATCAATCGTGTTCTAATAAATAAATATTCCGGCAATGCAAAGTTTCTATCTTCTCGTTGTCCATTGACACCATCAGGATATAAATCAGGGAAACACATGACATCCAGATATTTATAACGATTATCCATTGGAAAATCTTCAATTTTCACCATTTGATAAAGCTTCAATGCAGATTCGTTATCGATTCTTTTCGCGTGTATTGGGTATATTGTATGATCGTTAATATCCGAATGTTCAGTGATTTGTGTGAGAAAAGCCGTACGTTTTAAAACGGTTTGATCATTATTATTTTTGTTTTGCTGTACATTGTACAAATTCAATGCTGGTAATTCCTCAACCACCTCATTTATTTCGTCATTGTCGCTTTCCTCATCGACAATCCGATATTCTGTTTCCTGCAACTTATTCTTTAATAGATCATCAGATGACGCTGGAAGACGAATTTTTGAATAATGAGGATTATTTTCTTTCAACCATTGTAAAGCCTTATACATTTTATTAATATCTACCAAATTTTCCCAAACCACTTTAGATTTCTTGGGTATACCTCGAACGAGAATGTGCAACTCGTGATTCAAATTTATAGGATCTTCCGGAGGACATACCTTATCCAATGTTTCTTGTAAAGGCAGAGGCAAATGAAATGTTCTACTTTTTCCTAAACAGAGTTCGATTATATAAGTTTCTTGATTTAAAATGTGCTATATTTAAATCATTTAATTATTTTTTTCGTTTAAGTACAATTAACAGCAAAAACTGCATATACGTAGGTATGTATTTGACCATACTGCCATTACTTGAAACAAATACATTATTCGATATTAACAAATTGGAACTCTGGAATTACGAGTAATTATTTTTCATTGTACAGACTAGGTTTAAATTTTTGAGGACCTTTTTTTGAACATGGCTTGACCTTTTTATTTTTATGATTTTTTGGAGATAGGGTGAGAGAGGACGAATAAGGGTAAGAGAAGACGAGATAGGCGAAAGAGGGTGAAAGAGAACGAAAAAGGGTGAGAAAGGACGTACGAGGGTGAAAGAGGTGAGAGAGGGTGAGAGAGGACGAAAGAGGGTGAAAGAGGACGAAAGAGGTCGAAAGAGGGTGAGAGAGAACGAAAGAGGGTGAAAGAGGACGAAAGAGGGTGAGAGAGGACGAAAGAGTGTGAAAGAGGTCGAAAGAAGATGAGAGAGGGCGAAAGAGGGTGAGAAAGAATGAAAGAGGTGAGAGAGGACGAAAGAGAGTGAAAGAAGGTGAAAGAGGACGAAAGAGGGTAAAAGAGGGTGAGAAAGAATGAAAGAGGGTGAGAGAGGACGAAAGAGAGTGAAAGAGGACGAAAGAGGGTGAAAGAAGACGAAAGAGGATGAGAGGGAATGAAAGAGGGTGAAAGAAGACGAAACAGGGTGAAAGAGGGTGAGAGAGAATGAAAGAGGGTGAGGAGAGGACGAAAGAGGGTGAGAGAGAATGAAAGAGGGTGAAAGAGGACGAAAGAGGGTGAGAGAGGACGAAAGAGGGTGAGAGGGAATGAAAGAGGGTGAAAGAGGACGAAAGAGGACGAAAGAGGGTGAGGTAGGACGAAAGAGGGTGAAAGAGGACGAAGGGGGTGAGAGGGAATAAAAGAGGGTGAAAGAGGATGAGAGAGAATGAAAGAGAGTGAAAGAGGACGAAAGAGGGTGAGAGAGGGTGAAAGAGGGTGAAGAGGTGAGAGAGGACGAAAGGGGGTAAAAAAGGCGAAAGAGGGGTGGGAGTTGTGGTGGGAGTGGGGTGGGGTGGGTGGGGGTGGGGTGGGGGCGGGATGTTGGAGGGAAAGGAGTGGGTGGAAGTTGAGGGAGGTGTGAGTGAAAGGTGAGAAGAGATTTATACGCGGACAGAGAAGAAGAAGAAGAAGAAGAAGAAGAAGAAGAAGAAGACGACGTTTCTTAATTTTTCATGAAAAACGTCACTTTTTGACCGCTTGTATCTGCGGAACGGCTTGACCGATTTTATTTTTTCTTGGCTCAAATTACTCGTGGCGATGCCGCCTTTCAGGTTATGTTACGTGCAATTTAAAATTTTTTATATTTTAGTAGTTCTACACCCCCAAAAAATGGACTTTGATGGTGCAGGATAAGGAGACTTGTAGTGTCTTTTAAGGTCTTTTAGGGTTTGAACATGGCCGGAGACACTACCGCGTCTCCTGATATAATAATATAATATAGTTGATTGAACACGCATCTATTACATTATTATAAAAAACTAGATTTCCAAATTTCACATAAAATACAATTGTACAAATTGTTGCGCTCCTTTAGAATTACAATTAATTACAAATAAATTAGCGTTATATTAAATTCACTTATTTATTATAATTTATCTCCAATCTTATATTCAGTAAACATTCATTCCTATGTATGTACATTGAATATCCATAATGTGAAAAAAATATACTGTACATATTGGATACATGCACAGATTATACATAAATGTGTGTATACGAATATTTGTAGAATATCATCAGGATATACGGTAGCATCTCGCTAAGTCTTTTTTTCAAATTCAATTGAAAGATACCGAAAATATAGCGGAAACCTCAAAATATATCGAAAAAATTGAAAAAATGCTATTGCGTATCATTTACAGGAAGTAACACGATTTCGTAAACATTTGAAACAATAATTTAAAATATCTTATGAACTGCAACATATTTTTCAAAATATGGCTACATCAATCAAAAGCACGAATTTTTCCGCGTAAAATAAAACCTCGACAAAGTTGATAGCTACACTGGTTTCAAAGATAAGAATTTTTTTAGAAATTTTGTGGTTGAAAATGTCACTTTTTTATTAATTGCAAGATACATCGTCGGACTTTTTCAGCCGCCATCTTGTCCGAGATGGGTGACTGCCAAAGCAAATGGTTGCTTAACCTCACGCTTTCTCACGCTTTCTTATCCTCTACTACCAACTTTCACTCTCTCTCGTCCTCTCTTGCCCTCTCTCACTCTCTCTCAACCACTCCCACGTTCTCCCACCCTCTTCCAACCACTCCCACCCTCTCCCACCCGTTTCCACATTCATCCATTCACTCCCAACTTCTTCCACACACTTCACCCTTTCCCATCCACTTTCCTCTACCTCTCTCTCCCCTCCCTTGACCCTTTCTCCCTCCCTTGACCCTTTTGCCCCCTCTCTCTCTCTTTCTCTCTTCACACATACACACACACTCATTCACTCACTCACTCTTTCTCTCTCGCAACAAAATGTGCTATCATTTTCCCACCATCTTGCGGTAGATAGCAAAGCGCATTTTTTAAAGTGGTGTCTCCAGTAGGTTTCCACTCTCATAATTTAATGCAAAAATTCGAAGTGTCTTCTTCGTTCTCGTAAACAGAATTCGATCCTTCGAATAATATTGCGTGTTCCGCGATACGCCATTTGCAGCATAATGGTATTAAAAGCTGCAAGAATAGCTTCTCGCATTTTCGCTTTTGTACCATCACGCCTTTGTTCAATCAAATCTTTAATGTATCCTTATACAAAATAATCTAAGACATTTAAATCTGGCGATCGCGCCGGCCAGATGATTGGGCCACCTCGATCCATCCAACAGTATAGATAATGTCGCGTTAAGAAATTCGCGTGCCTGTCGCGAAAAATGTGCAGGCGCCCCATCATGTTGAAATCATAATGAGCTCTAATGATTTCTAAAAAATTTGTATACAGTTCTCCATTTAAGCGGGGCGGTAGAAAATGAGGACCGATCTGAAAATTGTTGAAATAAATGATTTATTGAAGCTGCAAGAGAAAATTTCTTAGGTTACTCAGTAAAATTACTTACGATTCCATACGCAGTTATTCCTGCTCATACATTTATTAACCAATGATATTGAAATGCGTGCTCCCGAATGGCGTGCGGGTTTTCATACACCCACAATATAAAATTGCATATATTAAAAATACCGTTGGGCGTAAAAGTGGTTTTATCAATCCATAAAATGCAGTTGGAAAAAAAGTCATCCCGCCGATATTGCGCGAGTAATCCTGTGCATGTTCATCGAGTATTAATATTTTTTAAAAATAATAGAAAACAAAAATTAATAAAATACTTTAAATAAATTAATAAAAATACTTTCACAAAAAATAGATGCATTGTTCATGGTCTCTCGGCAAAAGTTGCTGAACTCGCTCAAAATTAAATGGATGTAATCCATTTTGGCGCAAGATACGATGCACCATGTGTCGCGAGAGATCAAGCATCATAGCTAAACGGCGCACATTAGTTTGGGGGATTCTCCTCCACTGCTCTAAAAATTCTCTCCAAGGTTACCGATGAGAAATAGCCAAAATCTTTGTGTAAAGTAGCCCAAAATCGTCGCTTCGTATACCAACTAATCAGATGCAAGCTTGTCGTTTGTCATGCGTATGAAAACACTATTAGGGTCATTCCACAATAGGTTGCACATGTTCTCGTTGTCAGTTGCAGATTGACCAATCAGAGCAAAACAACTTGTCAGCTAATTGGTTAATCCACAACTGTCATCTAGCAAAGAGGATATTTGCAACCTATTGTGTAATGATCTTTTAGGAATATATCGTAAAATCCGTTTATTTTATTTTAATAAAATACATTTAAATAATCACTTCTTTTATATTATTTTGATGACCAGTATAAGTATACAATAAAATATCTTTGAACAATATAAAAAAATATAATATTTCCGCTATGCTACGATGTCATTGTCATCCTGTGCAAATAATACCATCACTTCGTTTAAGCAATCTTTTAACTCATCGTTTATAGTTGTCTGAAATATTTCCAATTAACGATCGCTTAATGCCATACATTTTCGACATGAATTTCTCATACATAAGTTTCGATGGCACAAATTTTTGACAACAAATCTTTCTTGCGTATGCGTTCGTATTCTAAAAATAGTATCAAGCATCGTAAAATTCAATTTGTTTCAAGGTTTCGTTTTAGTGGCATTCATCACTGAAAATACTCGTTCAACTACTGCATTATTAAGTGGTAATAATAAAATTTTTAATGCAAATTTCGCCAATTTCTCGAATGGTTAAGAACCGCCAACATCTTTATACACACGAACGTTAGACCAAAATGCAGTAGAACTGTTCATAATTTGATCTGCAAAGTGTGATGACCAATCGATAAAGGGCAGTTTGCACAATTGATTTTCTATTTTGGTAAGCTCAGTCTGCTCGTCAAGTAAAGCTGTCGGCAAATCTTTCATAGATATTTTTTTATTGTGCTCAAAATTTTTTTTGAACATAATTTCATCAATGTCTTCCAAATTGATACATTGCTTGGACATTTAAGAAACTCTTTTAGTAAAATAATTAAATACTGATGGCATCGAGTTTTGACATCCTCCAAATCTTCTGTTTTTAAATTATAAATACGCTGTAGCTACATTTTTGAACTCGATCACGAAATTCATATCATTCAATGATAGCAGAGCTAATTCGTTATTTAATGCTTCTTCTATGCAATGGAATTTTGCCTCGGTTTCAATCGCATTTGTTATAAACAGCGGTTTAATAATGCAAGTAGCAACTGACAGTACAAGCGCCGTTAAAGTTTTATACATCTTTGTAATTTCTTGCTGCGTACTTTGAAGTGAAACATTTACTTCGTTAACTTCATGTAAAATCGATTTCAAAAAGATTAAATATAGGTGATTTGCCGAATCCTTAAACATGCTGCACAATGTTCGCGCGGTATAGCATTTCTCTTTTCCCGCGGCTACTATTTCGAAATGCGTTTTCAATTCCAACCATTGATACATTATTCGCTTTACGGCTCCTTCCTAGGCCAACCATCGCGTTACAGATAATTGTACAAGATTAAGAAACGTCTTGTTATTATCATTGATCAAAGTGAATAAATCTGCATAATCTGCACGTCTCAATGGACTATTCCTGAACCAATTTTTCGTTTTTTGTACAAAAAATTCAAGAGAAGAGGGCAATGCTTCCGATGCTTTTGAATTACATATGTGCAGCAAATGGCAAATACATCGTACAATCTAGAGCTGTAGCAATGGAACTTTTTCTTTTAGAAGTGTGAATAAAGAATTATTTTTTCCACACTAGTGGACTAACACCATCCGTGCCTATGCCTATTAAATTTTTTACAGGCAAATTAATTTCTTTTAAATAATTAACAAGACTATTGTATAAAGCGACTGCAGTCGTCTCGATTATAGTTATTATGCCAAGAAATTCTATTACAATATTATTCTGCATTAAACTGTAATATTTTATGCACATGGCCATATATTTTTTTACTGATATATCAGTCGACTCGTCAATTATTAATAAAAATGGCTCGTTTCTTACATCTTTGACCAATTTGCTTAACAACGCCGGTGAAATAACATTTGATATCAATTTAGAGCATTTGGTGCGGTGCATATGTAATGATTCGAAATTACTTTTCTTTCCAAGCTGTACAAGCAAATCACTCAAATAATCTATACTACATATTGTGTGTAGCTACATATACTGCTAGTTTGAGATCTATTGTCTTATTCTCGTTCGTAACAGTATCAATAGAGCAAGCATTCAGTTTTTTCTGCTTAATGAAAGTTGCCGCATTATCTCAATGTTCGTCTTATTGCTTTTCGAGATCATTTTTTGAGCACATAAATCTGTCTTGCAATAATTGCAATACGCTTCTTTATTTGCCTGGTTAGCATTATTGTTACGTTGTAGCCATCCTAAACAATAATTACGACAATCTGGAAACTCGCTATTCATATATGTACATTTAACTGGAAACTAGTATAAAACACAGGCCCGATTTCACTAATAGGAATAAACAGGGAATAAATGCTATTCTATCGCTATCGTTATTTCTGGCTGCTTTTGCAACAGATTCAAAATAATTCAGACTTAAAATCTGAAATTTTAAATTTGACCAATCACAACACAGAATCATTTAAATCGGGATTATTTTGTCTCTGTCGCAAAAGCAACCCTAATGATACTGATACTTTTTATTGACTAAAGTCATTGGTACACAATACGATTTTTGTACTAGATTTAAAATTTAGTAAGATACTAGAAAATGCTACATTTTGATGTATTTTTAATATATTATTAAATCTTATCAAATCTAATACGAAAAATTGTATCGTGTGCCGTTTACTATTAGGATTTTGAAAAATTTAATTAGTAGAAGTACATGTGTAAAATTATAGGTTAAAATGTTATTTCTTTTTGTTATACCACTAAACTCCGGCAAAGCTTGTTATGATTCTTTGTACTTCTTTTCGTATTTGCCAAACTTTCCCATTGTATATCAAACAAATATATAATAATATGTAATATATATCTAGGATCTTCTATCTATATTAATTGTTAAGCTATTGTTGCTAAACAACAGACACTTTCGCAATTGTTATAGTGATCATGCAGAACGGATCTTAGCTGATAACAGTGAAGTCCCGTCGGTAATACGTACATGGGGTTACCTTTTTTCGGACACCGCCCGATTGGACACAGGCCTTCCCATTGGTTGATGTAGCAAAAAACTCTAAGCACCGGCCGCTATAATTAGCTGTGCCCAATATCAATCGGGACCTTCCCCGTATATGTTACCACACTCGAAACTAGATAAAACTCGAATAAAGGGTGTGTTCGGCATACAGACTTTCTAGGGATTTTCAACTTTAAACCCCTAACAAATTCCAAACAAATTCATAGTTATACAACAGCAGATGACATGCCTTGTAATGAGCATTTATAAAAAGTAGAAAAAATCTTGTAAATATAGGAGTCCAAAATCGTGAAAGTAAGATTTAATAGATAGCCTATTTGGGCGACAGGCGATTTCTTAAATCTTTTTGTCGTCATTTTGTTATCTCTGTGTTCGCCATCGTGTGCACGTAAACATTCCTGTTGACTCTGTCTCTCTCATTTGCGGTCTGCATCACGTGATAGTTCTGTGCTCGCCATCGGCGTGCACGTGATCATCATAGTTGATTCTGTCTCTTTCTTTATCGATTGACTCACGTGATAGCTCTGTACTTGTCATCGTCTGCACGTGAACATTACGATAAACCAACAGTATTCTTACACGATGAAAAAAAGATTGAATTGCAAAAGGCCGCCATGTATTTAATCGAACGGGCACTCATCAATTTTAAGAAGACTCCAAGGATAAAACTTACCCGTACGACCATTCAACAATGCATGGATTTATTGAAGACGAATTTCGCGCTCTGCGATCAAACTCATGCGGAACTCCTGGCCACTTCCACACCTGAGTTTCGAGAAGAAAAAGACTTCACTGATCAACTGTTCATTGATTGCGAGGATAAATTTTATGAGACATTGAATTACATGTCAGAGAAGTACCAGAAGTTGACACAACCTGTCAATGACGATACCCAAGAGTCCGGAGGCAATAATTCTTCAATCGGCTCTACCAAGGCATCACCGCAACTACCACGGATAAGTTTACTCAAATTTACTGGAAATTTTAGCGATTGGGAAACCTTTCGCGATCATTTTTGCTCGGTAATTTTAAATAACGCAGAATTGTCAGATATTACGCGAATGCATTATTTGTTATTCTGTCTCAAGGGCGAACCAAGCGATCTGGTTCGTACTTTATCTATTACTAATGCAAATTTTCATGTCGCGTGGAATATATTGTTACAACGTTACGACAACAGACATCGGCTCGTACATGAGCATCTTTACACATTAAATACTCTTCCTAATATCACTTCGGAAACCGCGATGGAATTAGCGACATTACGCGACCGGACTTCCATGGCAGTACAAACGTTGTGAAATTTAAAACGACCTATCCAACATTGCTCTGATTTTCTTTTACCTATACCTCGTCTTACAACGGTTAGATAAAGCAACCCGTAAAGCGTGGGAATTGAAGTTAAGTGATACGGTCGAGTACCCCACTTACAATGAGCTTAATACCTTTCTTACTATCCGCATACGGGCACTTGAAAACATTCAACCGGGACTCACTGTCAAGTCAAAAGGTATGAAACAAAGCGTACTTTGTCATTCGACTACTACATTAAAATGTCCAGTATGTCAACAAAATCATTCCTTATCCGCGTGTGTCGAATTCAAGGGCAAAACGATTGCCCAGCGTCACGAGTTAGCTCAAAAACTACATCGCTGTTTTAATTGTCTTGGAATTAAACACTCACGCAATGACAGTAAAAATTCGTGTCGTACTTTTCAGAAACGACATCACACCTTATTATATGAGAATGTTACCACATCGAGTACCGTAGTTTGTTCGTCAGCATTGTCGGATAACAGCCTCGGAGAATCATCTATGGTCACGTCTCATTTATTATCAAACGCGACAGGAAACCTTTCAGGTACATTATTGGCGACCGCGTGGATAAAAGTCAGTGCATCTAACGGGTGTTGCGGCGTGTTTAGGGCCTTGCTTGACCAAGGCTCTGCGATCACACTTGTAACAGAACGCTTAATACAGCGATAGCGATTATCGCGACAACGGATTGCCGTAGCAATTGCTGGAGTTAGCGGGGCGTCTGTAGCCGCTAAACATGCGGTGCACATCACAGTAATGGTGTGCCATGAAAATGGTCTCTCCTATTCTACTTCCGCGTTAGTTTTAAGATCATTAACGACGTATGTGCCTCCTCGGTCAAGCGACTTGACATCATTGCCACATCTCCGCGGACTTTACCTAGCCGATCCAAACTCTACAAGTTTAGACGGCATTGACATCTTAATTGGTGCCGATCTGTATGGCCGGTTGCTATTGGATTGTGACGTAATGTAGATCATCTCGTCACACAAAACACCATATTCGGCTGGATCATATCCAGTCTTATATCCGAAACTTCATCGTCCATACCAATCCTTAATGCACACCATTGTTGTGCGACCTCCCAGCTGACTGATCAATTACGACGGTTTTGGGAGATCAAAGAGCTTCCCTCGCAACCACATTTATTTGAAGACCAGCGGTGCGAGGAGCATTTCCGCACCATTCATACGCGGGATGCTTACGCGTCTTGCAACAACTAGCGCACGACGAAGGGGCATGATAAGACCCTGGCTTTACAAACCCAATCTCAATTAATTAAATTGTTAAAGACATCTGGATTTCAACTACGTCAATGAGCAAGTAATTGTCCCGATTTGATTTGTAATATCGATCCCGCCGATCATAGGTTGGCAAGTGATCGACTCTTTTCTCCGGAGGAACATCTAAAGTTACTCGGTATATCGTGAAATCCGGAGCGTGATACATTGAATTTTTAAATACAGTTGTCCTACCCCACCCCTTCAACCAAGCGAACTATATTATCAACTATAGCCAAAATGTACGATTCCTTCAGCTGGGTAACCCCTGTGATCATTACCGCGAAGATCTTTATCCAAAAATTAGGGTTGAGAAAAGTAGAGGTGGAAAAACAGGTTGGGATGATCAATTACCTGATGACCTAACTCAGTGGAGTGATTATCATGCAACTCTTCCACAACTTAAAAAAATAATCCTTCCGAGGTGGATCGGCCAAGATAACGACATACTCAATGCTGAAATTCATGAATTTTCTGACGCTTCATCATCCGCATACGGAACCAGTGTCTATTTACAAATTCATACCCGTGATGGATCTGTAAAAAGCTTACTAGTTGCTAAATCCCGAGTCGCTCCACTGAAGCCTATGAGCATTCCACATCTGGAGTTAACGGCTGCTCTTTTTTGACGCGTTGTATTTCTTTCGCAATAGATATTCTTACTTTAGATAACATTCCGTGTCACTCTTGGACGAATTCTACCGTCACGCTCACGTGGATTCAGCAAGCACCTTCCAAATAGAAGTCCTTTATTGCGAATTGTGTCTACGCGATTCAATTGCCTCACGCGCTGTGGCATTATGTTCTCTCAGCTCATAACCCAGTGGATCTTGCATCTCGCGATATGTTGGCCTTCGCGGTAGCGATTTCGTCGCTATGATGGCAAGAACCTGACTGGTTACGACTGTCTAGCGACAGTGGCCTGTTGAACGGGGATCTGCTTCTGCTACCGATTTTCTAGAAATGCGAGAGCAGAGTCCTCACCTTGCTCATGTCACTTCTGTTACTCGTGTGAAGCTGGCCCCACATTAAAAAAAATTAACTTTTTATAGCTCATTCAATTGCACATTGTTTGCACATGTATGCACATTTCGAATTTTTGTTTGCACACCTCTAATAAAAAAGTTATAACCAAAACAATTTTAGGGGGGTCAATTTCACAATGCCCCCCCCCAATATGAGCAAATTTGATCCAAAATGGCATTAATTAAAAGGTTTTCGTTTGCACATTTCGAAACAGGTCGAATTTTTGTTTGCACACTCTTAGTTTAAAAGTTATAAACAATTAAAAATCCGTAAAATGTCAAATACGAGTAAACAAGTTTAAAATGCGAGAATTGGGTTCAAAATGGCATTAATCGAAAGATTTTTGTTTGCACATTCTTACAAAAAAGTTATAAACAATTAAAGTTTCGTAAAATGTCAAATACAAGTAAACAAATTTAAAACGAGAGAAGTGGGTTTAAATAATAATTGATAGATTTATACCGCTGGCATTAGCATTATCCAAAGCGTACCACGTGGAGGTTGCGCGGTCGGTTTTACGCTTCTGTGTGTGTGTATGTGTGTGTGTGCGTGCGTGCGTGTGTGCGCGCGCGCGCGCGTGTGTGTGTGTGTGTACGGGTGTGTATACGTGTACATGCAATAGATAGTGGAAGCGCGTATATGTGTGTGTAAGTAAATTAAAAATTTTCTGTGTATATATATGTATTGCAGCAAATGTGTGCGTGTGCAGTTCGTGTTAATTTACTTTATTCGATTCATTAGATGTTTTTATTAATAGATTGGATAGAATTGTTACGTATTTAACTTTATGTACGCTAGGACGTTCGGTGTTACGTGTGTACGAGTCGCTGTTGTTGACTGCAATGACACATACTTATTTCGAAGATCGTCATATTCTTCCCATGTGCCTGCGTACGTAATTCTGTGGCAATAAGTAATATAATGGCCTAATGCTTGTTGTTTGGCAGAACCATTGTACGAAATTAATCCTAGATATTTTTGATTTTTTACGTATAGATGCGGTGGAACTTCTGATAGCGGTATTTGCTTAGGTGCATTTAAAAATTCTATTTCAGCTAATAGTGTGCTATGATATGCATGTTCGACATCTATTAAAAAATGCGCCTCTGGATTTATTTCACAGAGTACTTTATTACCGCAATTTTTGCATAGAATTTCTTTATTGAAAAATAGATCTATAGATTTTTGCAATCTGTTGTGTAGACCATGCGTAAGAATTGGTTTTGTATTAATCTCGGCTATCGGAATATTTTTTATTTCTTCATACTGGCACTGAACGCACGTGTTTTTTCTGTGACACTTGGTGCTTCGAGCAATACTTTTGCAATGAAAGTAGAGATATTGCAAGCACAATCAACAACGCTTTTATCTGCGTTAAAAAGTGTCAGTAGATAAGAAAGCCTTTCAAAATAAAATGCATTACTAACACCATTAGTAGCGTAATTTAGCATTGTTTGAAAAAATATCAGATCTTTATATTTTTCATCTACTGTCTGTTTATAGACAACGGAATCTACATATGCTGTCGTTAATAATTCGATTAGAGAATCGAAAGGACATGTGGAGAGAGCTTGTAATTTTTTTGTGCCAATTTTAATTGGTGGAAGTAGCGAGCCATTTTGGATGCAAGCGCCCTTTTTTTTACGGAGAGGACGATTGTGAATGAATGTTATATCTGGACAAGCCGTTAGATATTTCCCTCTTTTCCTTGTAACCTTGTCTATCGTGGCTTCTTCTTTTAATTTTTTCGGTGGGTTCAAACCACGCCAATTTTCTTCAGTGTCTGAATATGTCTCAAGATTTAATATATCAGTTTCAACGCTAGTTTGATGAATATCTTGTTTTAATTTGTTTACTTCCACGGAATTGTTCTTTTATATATTAGCGCGATTATCAAGCGCTGCTCTTTCAATTTTGCAGATACTTTCAATAGAGCGAATATATTTGATAATAAATTTATCGGCTCTTATCGACTTGCCTTTGTCGCTAAATGTGATATTTTTAATATCATTAAAATAGGCCTCTGATCTAGCCGACGAAGCTACAGAATATTTCTCAGTTTTCTGCACCATCACATTTGTCCACAAAACGTAATACGTTGCAAATCTCATAAATGGTGTTACGAAATCTGGACAATAATATGCGTTAGGTCGTTCACCTGAATGCGTTTTTGCAGCCAAATCTTTTGCACTAGCGCATAATTTATCAAAATGTGACGAATTGTCATTCTCTATTGCAACATCTATTTCGTCAGTCATTGTCATTGAAATCATTTTTTTCATCTAGATTTTCTTTTTCATCAATAGTAAAATTGCGTATTATTTCTAATAGAAATTCCTGTTTATTTGCACACGCAGTATCCTTATCATCACATTCACTAAGTGCTACAATTAATATTGAGTGCAGAATATCTTCAAATTGCTCTTTTGAATCGATGGTGGTCAAAAATCCAACGCATCGTAAATAAAAGTCTTTGATTCGTGGAGCTTTTCCACGGAAGCATTGCCATCTTGCAATCATTTTTATGACATGCGTTTATTGTTATATCTACCGTACTCTTTATACGTTATTGTTTTTGGACTTATGTGTTGCCATGTTTCAGCATCAATAATTATGCTGTAAAATTGTCGAACATTCGTTGCCATTTTGAACGTATACGGGTTCATTATCACTATTAACGCTTTCAATACTTTTGTCTTGTTTAGAGTTATTTATACTCGTATTATGAGACTTAAAAGAGAGTAAATGTTCTGTATCTTGTACAGTGACAATGCCTTTATAATCCTCTAAACGAGAACAAACGTCATTTCTATTTTGCTTTAAGTACAAATATAGATTTATTATTTTTATTTTATTTTCTAAAGATCGGCAAATGTCTGCCCATATAGGATCAGAACGCGATTTAAGATCTCCTGAAACTGTAAAACAGTCCGTATCTTTTACGGCTTCAAATATTTCATTATCTGTTACGCAGGCTTTACGAGGCATATTTATTTTTTATTTTAATTATCAGAAACAATTTTTAAAAGAAGATAGAATGACGAATTCTCGATATAAGTTTAAAAGAAATATATTCAAATTCTTTTCGAAAGTCTTTTAGCTGCTGAATACGCTGAAATAACAGTGCTAAACAAACAAGATATTTCGAAACGTAGGGCGTTCAAAATAAGTATACGCACGAATGCGAAATGCAATATTTTATTCAACTTTGCGTCTCAGTCTCGCTTTCGCTCAGATCATCTTCGGACTCTACAGCAAACGTTCTCAAAAAAAGCGCGAGTTCGGGCGTACGTAGCGCTAGGAATATAGAGAAGCGACCGGCGTCGCTGGCGATTGCTTAGGCATCCCCTCCAACGCATGGAGTGGCGCGCGCCTCCACACGTTGCGCGTTGGAGAAGATGCCTAAAACAATCGCCAGCGACGCCGGCCGCTTCTCTATATTCCTAGCGCTACGTAATACCCAATTCTCATGTTTTAAGCTTACTTACTCGTACTTGACTCTATATAAATTTTTAATTGTTTATAACTTTTAAACTAAGAGTGTGCAAACGAAAATTCGACTTGTTTCGAAATGTGCAAACGAAAATCTATTGATTAAGCTATTTTGGATCAAATTTGCTCATATTGGGGGGGCTATTGTGAAATTGGCCCCCCCAAAATTGTTTTGGTTATAACTTTTTTATTAGAGGTGTGCAAACGAAAATTCGAAATGTGCATACATGTGCAAACAATGTGCAATTGAATGAGCTATAGAAAGTTAATTTTTTTTAATGTTGGGGGGCCAGCTTCACACGAGTACTCCCGTTTGGGATCTGTCTCACCGCTATTTGTCGTGGCCCAAACTACTCCGCATCACTGCATATATGCTCCGTTTTGTCAAACGTTGTCGTCATCGCCATGAAACCCCTCATGCGGTCGAATTTAACCTTAGCATATGTTTGACCACCGCTGACCTTACTTGATCGTGCCTCTTCTGGTTGACGCAGGTTCAAGGTTAACTTTTTCCTAATAAAGAGCAACATCTCAAAGTTCAGCGTCCTCTACTCCTCAAGAGTTCGTTAAGCTCTGTCCATCCTTTCCTAGATGAAAATGATTTGATACGCTTTGGCGAGCGTCTGCGGCATTCAGAGCCGCCTGAGAAAACAAAACATCTGATAATCTTAGCATCACACCCATTAGTAAAATTACTCATTCGACATATACACTTACGAGCGCTTCATGCCGGTTTAATGTTAACATTACATTTACTTCGCGAAGACCAATAGGCTCCCAAGAGCTCGTCAAGTAGTTCGCTCCGTAATACATTAGTGCGTTGAATGCACAAGGCAGAAAGACGTCACTGCTGTCGAACTAATGGGGAATCTGCCTCAATTCCGCGTCCGTCTATCTTTACGCGCTTTTATTCACTGCGGTGTGGATTATGCGGGACTATTTCAAATCCGATACTCCTCTGGTCGTGGTTGCAAAAGTCATAAGGCGTACGTTGTCTTATTTATTTGTATGGTAACGCGAGCGCTCCACCTTGATCTCGTTAGCGACTACACAACTCCGGCGTTTTTGGCTGTGTATAAGCGATTTTGTTCTCGTCGCGGGATTCCAAATTGTTTGTACTCCGACAATGCTAAGAACTTCTGAAGCGCTCAAAGAGAGCTCGCATTGACGTGGCGGGACGCTGCAAAAAATGCAAATCTGTTGACGATACTCGCCGAGGATGGTGTCGCATGGTGGTTCATTCTCCCTTCCGCTCCTCATTTTGGCGGGTTCTGGGAGGCGGGCGTTAAGAGCGTCAAGCATCATCTTCGACGAGTCATAGGTCTTCATATACTTCCGTTTGAAGAAATGACCACGTTGCTTTGCCAGATCAAAGCGTGTTTGATTTCGCAACCTCTTGCGCCGATCTCTGATGTACTGAATAATTATTCCGCATTAACACCCAGTCATTTTCTAATTGGACCATCCTTGACCGCAATTCCAGAACCGACTCTATTGGATGTATCGGAAAACCAACTTACGCGGTGGCAACTGCTTACGCAATTACGCGATCGGTTCTGGCAGAGCTGGTTAAATGATTAATTACATTCTTTCTAACAGAGACAAAAATATATAGATAACTTCTTAAGGAAACATTTTTTGATCCATATTTACAGGAAATTTTTTGTTCAGAATTAAATTTTCTATAAAATCTCAAAGTCTCTCTGGCTGGTTCGGGGCCACCCTGTATACAAGGTGTCTCAGACACCCGATTATATCGAAAACTGAGCGCGACAGATAAAAAATGTTTCAGACAAAAGTTATAAGGCTTCAAATAACGCATTACATAGCAATATCAGTATGACCTTGAAGAGTGTTGTCAAGGTCATATAAAAATCTGATCTTGAAATTTTTAAATGGAAGCACCTATATTTTATTCTATATTCTTGTAGCTTATCTCGAGAGCTTTTCAAAACATTATAATTAAATGTCTTTTTATTAAGTAGTTTTCGAGTTATGGAGCTTGAAAATTACAGTACCGCCGGCATAAGCATTACTCAAAGTCTACCGCGCGGAAGTTGCCCGGTTGGAATTACATTTCTTTTGTATGAGCGCGCGCGTGTGTCTGTGTGTGTAAATGTATGGCTAGATGCTACATGTGATTAGGCCTTATGTGTTTGAAATGTTTACTGTTTTCTTCAATACAAGCACGTATTCTTTTCTTGAAATTATTTGTTGCATAAAGAATTCATCAACATATTTCACGTCTTACCGTACCGCGCCAAAAGACGATAGTCTCGATAGCACTGTTGGGTATTATTGGGATAAAATTTTATTTAGATAAGGTTGAGAATAACATTTTATTCGTTACTTGTAAATAAATATCCATTCAAATTAATTTTTATTTGCAAATTAAAAATACAATTTTATTGGAATAAATTTTTATCCGTGACTTACGAATAAAATATTTTACGAATAAAGTTATTTATGAATAATATTTTATTTAAACAATATTTATTCGTAAGTCACGGATAAAAATTTACTCGAGTAAAATTGTATTTCTAACTTGTAGATAAAAATTTATTCAAATAAATCCTTATTTACAAACAATAAATAAAATTTTATTAATAGAGCTCAAGCGCGAAAAATTAATTCTTCGGAACTGTATCTCTTGGTTTGAGATTACTAAGTTCCATATATAAATTAATCTCGAACTTACACATGAAGAAATAGGCGAGAAAAATATAGGTCCAAAAAGTCGCTGAAGCGGGAATCGAACCCGCGTCTTTCACTTTTCGGGCAACTGCTCTTACCAACTAAGCTATTCAGATCCTTTCGATTCTATATTTTTCATTTCAACGCCGTGATTAGACCCAGGCGTGAATAAATTCAGATAGAAATAAAAACAATAAAATATTAAATTTCGTTCGCCAGGAATGAAATACTAAGGTAGTAGATATTAAACTGACTACACTGGCTGTCTATTAGATTTGTTAAACTATATTTATTGACGTTTCGACCATACGGGCTGTGGTCCTTTTCAAAATTACAATAGAAGCATTCTAGAAATTAATGTACATGCAATCAGAATCAACATTTAAATTGAAAACCTGAAATGTAACAAATGAGACTTACAATGAGTTACTGCATATCGTTATTGACATTTAAAAGTACGCTCCGGTGAGACTTAACTTAAGATCGGATGGTAAATTCACTGCG
The DNA here is from genome assembly GCF_048542155.1 of Nylanderia fulva. Classification (NCBI taxonomy): domain Eukaryota; kingdom Metazoa; phylum Arthropoda; class Insecta; order Hymenoptera; family Formicidae; genus Nylanderia; species Nylanderia fulva. Next base: position 72,488 of record NW_028190573.1, read on the forward strand.
TTTCACTTGTGTCATTTTGCCACGACTGAGCACACTGTACTAACGAATAAACACGCCGAAAATTATGTCAAAGTTAAAAGTTAACAATATTTACATTCTCGCTAAATTGTGATGTACCATATGGCAAATTACTAAAATAGAATATAAAAAAAGTTTTTAAATGACAACAAAGATATTTTTGTAACGCGAGCGGATAAGGGACAAGTCACTGTCATATGAACAAGGACAAATACATGCGTCAGATGACTGAATTGTTGAGTGACACATCGACATATAAAATCATGAAAAAAGACCCGATAAACAATGTATCTCAAAGAATTAACGACTTATTAAAATCTTGGCAAAAGAACAACTTAATTGACGAACGTACTCTTAATAATTTAAAATGCACGAACGGGAACACTCCGAGAGCATATGGATTGCCGAATATCCACAAAGCGGGAACCCCCTTAAGAATTATCATCTCTTCTATTGGGAGTCCAACGTATATGATGGCAAATTATTTACACTCTATCTTACTAAATTCAATTCAAAAACCTCGATCGTTCGTCAAAGATAGTTGGGAGTTCGTCAAATCAATAAATAATAAAACCATAGAGTCAACCGATATAATGGTGTCGTTGGATGTCTCTTCACTCTACACTAATATTCCGAAGGAACTAGTCATAAAAGGTATAGAAAAGAGATGGAATGAGATATCGGGACATACTAATTTTAGTTTTCAACAGTTCAGGCATGCGATTGATGCAATATTGTGTTCAACTAGTTTCATGTTTAATGGGATAGCTTACGAACAAATTTATGGGAGTCCAATGGGCTCACCTCTCTCCCCCATACTCGCAAATATCGTGATGGAGGATCTTGAAACAGATTGCTTGTCCTTGCTTGGTTTCGAAACATCTTGTTTTTATAGATATGTAGATGACATATTCATGATCCTTCCTAACGATAAACTGTTAGAGGTGAGCGAGGTGTTTAATAGCTATCACCCAAGACTAACTTTTACTTATGAGATTGAAACTAATAATTCACTCAGCTTTTTGAATACAATTGTCCACAGGGATGATAATAAGCTCATAACTAACTGGTACAGAAAACCAACATTCTCAGGAAGATACATCAATTTTTTCTCGAATCATCCGACGAAATATAAAATTAACACCATTACCAATTTAGTTGACCATGCAATAAATTTATCTAACAAACGGTTTCATGACTCTAATTTAAAAATTGTAAAGAATATTTTGAAAAATAATTGCTTCCCGGAAAATCTCATTAATAAATATGTCAATGATAGAACCCACAAGCTGTCACAACCTATAAACAATGAGGATAAAAAAATTACAAATGTAGATTCGACGGATATTTCGAGGGAAAATTTCATCGTCATTCCATATTGTAATCGGTTCACTAATGACATATATAGATTTCTAAACAAAAAGAACCTTAACGTAATTTTTACCATCCCCAAAAAACTGAACTGTTTAATAAAATCGGGGAAAGATAATTTAGATATTAATAAGCAAACCGGCGTAGTCTATTGTATTAATTGTAACAATTGTGATTCTAATTATGTAGGGCAGACAAAAAGACATCTTAGTACTAGGATTAACGAACACCGACGTAATATTAAAAATCCAGCGAGCAATTTTTCTGTTGTTAGTGAGCACAGAATTAATCAAGGACATGAATTTGATTGGTCGAATCCTTTTATTCTGCATAAAGAAAACAATAGAAGAAAAAGAGAAATAGCCGAAATGTACTTTATCAAGAAATTGAATTCCACTATCAATTTACAGAAAGACACTGAAAGCTTTAGTACGATATATGACAGTTTGTTTAGAAATTGAAGTAACAAAAAAAAATTTTTAACATACATGGTTGGGAGCTATTATTAGTAGTTTATTATTGGTATGTAAAGGCAGGATGACATAAGCGAACCGAATATATCTATTTATTTATTTATTTATCTTTTTATTATTTTATATTTTTTATATTCCATTTTTTATATTCTATTTTAGTAATTTGCCATATGGTACATCACAATTTAGCGAGAATGTAAATATTGTTAACTTTTAACTTTGACATAATTTTCGGCGTGTTTATTCGTTAGTACAGTGTGCTCAGTCGTGGCAAAATGACACAAGTGAAACGCAGTGAATTTACCATCCGATCTTAAGTTAAGTCTCACCGGAGCGTACTTTTAAATGTCAATAACGATATGCAGTAACTCATTGTAAGTCTCATTTGTTACATTTCAGGTTTTCAATTTAAATGTTGATTCTGATTGCATGTACATTAATTTCTAGAATGCTTCTATTGTAATTTTGAAAAGGACCACAGCCCGTATGGTCGAAACGTCAATAAATATAGTTTAACAAATCTAATAGACAGCCAGTGTAGTCAGTTTAATATCTACTACCTCAGATAGAAATATTTTTATCGGCTCTCAGTATTAATAATAATATAAATATGAAATTTTTTAAATCGGTAGAGCACAAGCACGGAAAACTAATTCTTCGGAACTGTATCTCTTGGCTTGAGATTATTAAGTTCGCCTGGGTCGAACAACATAAAGATTTAAATCTTTATTCATAAAATACGAATAAAATTTTATTCAAATTAATCTTTATTTATAAAATAAGAATAAAATATTATTCGAATAAATCTTTATTCACACACACACACAGAATTACCAAATAAATTTTTATTCGGATGAAGGCTCAATCGTATGACATGAATAAAGTTTGATTCGAATAAATACCAATTATTTATGTCAAATGTAGAAACATTTGCATTTTAAAAATACGAATTTAAAGATTAAGAACGCTTAAGAATTTTAAGATTTTTATTTTTCTTTTTTGTTTGATTTGCAATTTTTTGTGATTTGTTATAAATACAAAAACTACTTAGTTTCTAATTTCTAGGTATCATTTATATTTATTTTTTTATGATACATAGTATGTATTACATACTATACAGAACAATAAATGTAAGAAGAAAAACTATTCAGTTTCAACAAAAAGTTTTTTCCTTATTTTCTAACCTTACACTACTGACATTTTATACGATAAAATTTCATTCATTGTTTGTAAATAAAGATTCATTTGAATAAATTTTTATCTACAAGTTAAAAATACAACTTTACTCGAGTAAATCTTTATCCGTGACTTATAATTAAATATTGTTTAAATAAAATATTAGTCATAATAGTAAATTAGCTAACAAGTGCGGGGGATCGTAAATCGGCCGAGAGTGCGGAAGTTTGGCGCACGAGACGAAGCCGAGTGTGACAATCCGCACGATCGGCCGATTTATGACCGGCACATGTTGGCTACGATATTTTGTGTAACCGGTGCGTGGAAAGGGAGCCCTTTCTAAAATCCCATCATGTGCGTAAAGGGCGACTTTTCGCGCGCTGGTTGCACAAATAACAGCGTCCGAACTGCATCATGGTGACACGCTTGGTTTAATTTTGTTTAAGAAAAATTTCGTTTAAGAAAAACGGTATTAATCAAAACAATGACACGGAACTTCTTGACAAGATCTATTTTGACATTCTAGATAAATTAACAAATTTATTATTTTTTTTCTGTTTTGATATGTACCCACAGTCACATCTGAGACACGATATAAGTAACAAGCGATACAAACTACTATATACAAAGCACACTGTAAGTTTTTTAAAAAACATTTTTAAAAACCATTTTTAATATTGTTTTAACATTGTTCAATTAATTTTACGTAAGTTTAACGGATAATCATAATTTAATAGAAAGAGAATATATTTGATCACCATGGAACTCGATTTTGACGGACAAAAAATCTTTTTTCGCTTTCAAACAAAGAATGGGTTGTATAAAAATCTCTTATTACAAACAAACGTTCCATAATTATGAGATTAAAAGCGTTATGGTACATATAATATTGTTTATCTCATACCGTGTTCCATTTATTATAATCTAAGATACACAGTCTAATTGTAAGTTATTGTATATTATTTCTGGATGTAAAACATTTTTTATATCTAGATAATCAAACACTTCAGAAAATTTGACACATACATTCTTCTTGTATTCCAAACGTTGAGTTAATAACACAATTGAGATAATCATTTTGTGTTCTAAGATATTTTTTCCTTCATAAACAAGTTTTTGTGCATCTTTTTTAGTGGCTGTGCAAATACGACAATAATATTGAGTGTTAAATCCCTTTGGAAAGCCAAGTATCGTGTTCAAACCTAAATTATCTCCAACAATAAACATTAAGCGAAAATATATTTTTTGCTCTTTATTGTTAATATTTATAATTATTCCATTAATGCTGGGAACTATTATTTGGTCAACAATGTGTGAAAAGATTTTATTTCCTAATTTTTTTATGATCTTGATAGTTATGCAGTTGCATAAGTAAAATGTTGTTTAGATTGCTCGAATATTGAGGTAGTAGGCATTGAGGAGGTAGAGCAGAGTTAAATAAATTGCACCTAATTTATGAATTGATTTTCGCGATAATTTCTACGTCAAAAAATAATGCTATTAGCAATGTCAATTTATTTTGATTTAATTTTCCAGAATTCCACATTTTACCATGGAAAACTGAAGTTAATAATATAGTATTATTTTTACATTCATTTATAGATTCCAAAATACTAGTAAAAATGTTAGGCAATTCCAAAAATTTTTTCAAAACAAATTTTACACAAATTATATTAATTTTTTTAAATGTAGAATTAATTGCTTTTGTAATCTTTTTTTTCTTGGAGCTAAGAAGGAATGAATTTTAATTAGTCCTATCCTTTTTGTATCAACATCCATAAATGTTTACTAGCATCTGGGTAGTTAATTTGCAAGACGTGGAAAGCTTTAAAGCAAACATCTAAAGCTTCTAATGTAGATTTTGTTGAGTATAAAATTTCATCTATACTGATTGAGTTATGTTTTCAATTTGACCTACAACTATTATATAAGGTTGTACAAATGTTTGCATCTCTTTCGCTTTAGCATTGCTTTCTTGACGAATTCTCGTAATATCACCACAAGTCTATAACAAAATATATTCATTTCATATATTAAATTTATCAATATTTCTCTCTCTCTCTCTCTCTCTCTCTCTATATATATATATATATATATATATATATATATATATATATACAATATATATATACCCAGATAACCACAGTAATTATTATGACATCAAAATGATGTCATAATAATTACTGTAGCTATCTGAGTATGTATATAAATATTTGAATAAAAACTTTGCAAATTAATATATACTAACAGTTGCACATTTTAGCATACTATCTCTTGACAAAACAATTGATGCTTTACTATATTTTGTTTTTTCACAACTCTTTTTAATTCTTTGTTTTGGAGATATTATATATGAAAAAAGTTGTATAGCAATCGTTACTTTGGAATCTGAAAATTCCAAAATTGTAAAGTAATAAATAAGCACATTTGCATTACGTATGCTATTATACAAGAGTAATAAATTATATATTTTACCTTCAGATATATCCAAATTTAATTTTCCATTAATTCTATAAAATTATCATTTTTACCAACAATTGTAATATTTTGTGATCTTATTGAAAAACTCATTCCATTTTCTATTCTTAATGCGAGATCTGATAAATGCATTTTATCAAAATCATTTTAAATAAGCTCATATCCATTTGGATATTTGAAAAGTGGCCATTCTTCAAATATACTATTTAACTTTTTATCAGTTGATTTCATTAATGTTGTAACGGTTCACCTTTCCCGACGCCGCGGATCGGCTCGCCGGTTCCAGGATTCGGGAGGAAGGGGGAGATTCAGACTCGCTTATTCCTTATTAACAATGCTTTGGTTTATTCAAAAAGAAACAAGTAAACAAAATGATTGTTGGCATAAAGCCTAAATAGAGAAACTTATTGACTACTCGGTATAAACGAAATGTTTGTTGGCATAAAGCCCTAAATAGAGAAACTTATTGACTACTCGGTATAAACAAAATAAGGAGGCGTATAGCCTGTAGCGGTGTCCGGAAAAGATTTACAAATTACCCGGTATAACTTAGAGATACGGTGTACGGAGGCGTATAGCCTATTGCAGAAAGAAACCGGAAACCGGGAAACCCGGCGTAATGACGAGAAACCCGTCACCCGGTGTATAGCAGGAAGAGACCGGAAACCGGGAAACCCGGCGTAACAACGAGAAACCCGTTGCCCGGCGTGTAGCAGGAAGAGACCGGAAACCGGGAAACCCGGCGTAACAACGAGAAACCCGTTGCCCCGGCGTGTAGCAGGAAGAACCGGAAACCGGGAAACCCGGCGTAATGACGAGAAACCCGTCACCCGGCGTGTAGCAGGAAGAGACCGGAAACCGGGAAACCCGGCGTAACAACGAGAAAACCCGTTTGCCCGGCGTGTACAGAAGAAAAACCGGAAACCGGGAAACCCGGCTAAAACGAAAACCCCTTCCCGGGGGTGGTAAAAAAGAAAGAAACCCGGAAAACCCCCGGGGGAAAAAAGAAATTTAAGGGGGAGGCCCAAAAAAAAACCCCGGGGTAAAAACGAAAACCCTTTTCCCATCTAAGGTTTTGGAGGCCAAAACCGGAAAACCCGGCGTAAAAACGAGAAGCCCCGTTGCCTGGCTAGGAGGTCGGAACAGGACTGGTGCCGGCTCATCCGTCGAGCCGGCTTATTACCCTGCCGGCGGTTCCCCCCCCCTCTACCCCCGAGGCTGTGGTTGGGGGTAACGCCGGCCGGTGGGGCGTTTGG